>NC_048575.1:6664844-6939844 GCF_013265735.2 Oncorhynchus mykiss
TTTCCATTTTTTAAAATATTTTTTACAAAAGCTGTATCCCTTCTAGACAATACCAGATTTACACCCCCTACTTCTCTTCTGAACTTCTCCTTTTCCACTTTGAAGGGCACTTTCTTTTCTTGGCTGGCTCATTCTCCTCCCCCTCGGTTGTGCCGCTACAAGCAGGAAAATAAAAAAGAAATATTGATTTCTACATTATATGGCACGAAAAGCTCACTGAGATGATACACTAACTGTATGACAGAGGTGCTTATAGGACTTGTCATAAAAACAGAATGTCATTTACAGACACACACACACACACACACACACAGAGAGAGAGAGCAATGCATGGGAGGATGCTACTGTTGCCTGACCTGTTGAGTTAGCTAATATTAGCTAGCTACTGTACATAGTTGACACTGCAGCTAGCTAGCTTATCTTGTGGCAACCTAATGTGATAGCTAGTTAGCTATCGCCACACACATCTGATTAATCTGTTCACTCTTTATGCCAATGACAAGGTGGCTAGTTAGCCATCAAACTTTTTCTGTCAGATTCTGGGTTAGCCAAAGCTAGCTACCTACCTAGCCATTTGATACACAATTTCAAGGGCAGAATTAACGTAAACTCACCCCATTCCGTACAAATATGCGCAACCGCAACATTCAAACGAGGCTACAAAGAAAACTAAATGGGACGGTAGCGACTGTGTTGACGTCAAAATCGGGGGTGTGAACTAGGTTTCTATTCAAGCGTTGATCGACATGGTAATGGCTCTATAGTATTGGAGAAAAGTTGAAAAAACCCTCCGTTACATTGGGACGTGTCATGTCGTAACGTACAGCATAAAGCAACTATTTCTGTCTTACAATCTCTCTCCACCAGGTGGAGCACTTCTCTCATCCTTTAGAAACAAGACATGGACAGTGACGGGGGTAAAGGGGGGGTATACCTAGTCATTTTGTTCGTCATCATTGCATGCGATCATCATTCTCAAAGCCGCTGTTTACTTCTAAGATCACTTTAGCACCACCCTAAAAACCCAATTCAAATTCGACACAAACATTCAAATAGGTATGTAATGACACATTATATAAACTCGTTATAGTGTTTTATTTACATTTTAGAGGCGACAAGGTGATAAGTTGGACAGATAAGAGTGAAAAAAAAGAAATTTTCCCACACGACATCTCTCCTTCTCACTATCACGCATTAGTTCCGCTTCCCCACCCGCCATTTTTAAAAAGACCCGACGGGGCTCATTGCCTGCTTGAATTATGCAGAACCGGGCAGCGTGTAGGTCATGTAATTTATTTAGTTGGAAAGGGGAGAAATTGTGCTTTACAATGGTATTGACCTTACAGTTGATCTGGAAGTATTACGTTTTTGGGGCGCTAAAATAAGGGCAATTGTACGGACCAAGGCGATGTACGAGTTTACGTGAGTTTAAGTTATATATTAGAAATACTTATCTTACTCGAGAAATATGTAATATTATAAAGGCAGATGATAATTAAAGTTTGACTTACCTAAAAAAACATATATATGTCACAACATTTGGTTAGAAGGTTTTAATCTGACAGCGATTTTCCAATATAAATCTATGTAACTGAAGCCATTTGTCAAAATGGTACAGAGTAAATAGTAAGTTACTTCCTTCTGAAATGACTTGAGTAAGAGTACATGTACACCCACAGAGACTAACTAGAACAGTACTAGTCCCTCCAGACAGTACTAGTCCCTCCAGACAGTACCAGTTCCTTCAGACAGTACCAGTTCCTCCAGACAGTACCAGTTCCTCCAGACAGTACCAGTTCCTCCAGACAGTACTAGTTCCTCCAGACAGTACTAGTTCCTCTAGACAGTACTAGTTCCTCCAGACAGTACTAGATCCTATAGACAGTACCAGTTCCTCTAGACAGTACTAGTTCCTCCAGACAGTACCAGTTCCTCCAGACAGTAACAGTTCCTACAGACAGTACTAGTTCATCCAGAGGGTACTAGATCCTATAGACAGTACCAGTTCCTCCAGACAGTACTAGTTCCTCCAGAGGGTACTAGATCCTATAGACAGTACCAGTTCCTCCAGACAGTACTAGTCCCTCCAGACAGTACTAGTCCCTCCAGACAGTACCAGTTCCTTCAGACAGTACCAGTTCCTCCAGACAGTATCAGTTCCTCCAGACAGTACCAGTTCCTCCAGACAGTACTAGTTCCTCCAGACAGTACTAGTTCCTCTAGACAGTACTAGTTCCTCCAGACAGTACTAGTTCCTCCAGAGGGTACTAGATCCTATAGACAGTACCAGTTCCTCCAGACAGTACTAGTTCCTCCAGAGGGTACTAGATCCTATAGACAGTACCAGTTCCTCCAGACAGTACTAGTTCCTCCAGAGGGTACTAGATCCTATAGACAGTACCAGTTCCTCCAGACAGTACTAGTTCCTCCAGAGGGTACTAGATCCTATAGACAGTACCAGTTCCTCCAGACAGTACTAGTTCCTCCAGACAGTACTAGTTCCTCCAGAGGGTACTAGATCCTATAGACAGTACCAGTTCCTCCAGACAGTACTAGTTCCTCCAGAGGGTACTAGATCCTATAGACAGTACCAGTTCCTCCAGACAGTACTAGTTCCTCCAGAGGGTACTAGATCCTATAGACAGTACCAGTTCCTCCAGACAGTACTAGTTCCTCCAGAGGGTACTAGATCCTATAGACAGTACCAGTTCCTCCAGACAGTACTAGTTCCTCCAGAGGGTACTAGATCCTATAGATAGTACTAGTTCCTCCAAAAATTCAAAGGGCATTTAGTGGACCGGAATCGAAACCATGCCTACTCTGGCATACTGTATGTGTGCCGTTGTCAGCGGCTGTACCCACTGCACCACACAGGCACTGAGATAACCATGACTGTATTTTGTTTATTGCTCGCCTTGAAAATATAATAAAGCTATTGATCTAAAGTGCTGAACGATCAGGACTTTTTGAGGTCAGTTTTGGTTTCCGTTTGATTATAAAAAAATGATTATGTATTTTTTAGGTTTTTGATATATACAGTGCCTTGCGAAAGTATTCGGCCTCCTTGAACTTTGCGACCTTTTGCCACATTTCAGGCTTCAAACATAAAGATATAAAACTGTATTTTTTTTGTGAAGAATCAACAACAAGTGGGACACAATCATGAAGTGGAACGACATTTATTGGATATTTCAAACTTTTTTAACAAATCAAAAACTGAAAAATTGGGCGTGCAAAATTATTCAGCCCCCTTAAGTTAATACTTTGTAGCGTCACCTTTTGCTGCGATTACAGCTGTAAGTCGCTTGGGGTATGTCTCTATCAGTTTTGCACATCGAGAGACTGAAATGTTTTCCCATTCCTCCTTGCAAAACAGCTCGAGCTCAGTGAGGTTGGATGGAGAGCATTTGTGAAAAGCAGTTTTCAGTTCTTTCCACAGATTCTCGATTGGATTCAGGTCTGGACTTTGACTTGGCCATTCTAACACCTGGATATGTTTATTTTTGAACCATTCCATTGTAGATTTTGCTTTATGTTTTGGATCATTGTCTTGTTGAAGACAAATCTCCGTCCCAGTCTCAGGTCTTTTGCAGACTCCATCAGGTTTTCTTCCAGAATGGTCCTGTATTTGGCTCCATCCATCTTCCCATCAATTTTAACCATCTTCCCTGTCCCTACTGAAGAAAAGCAGACCCAAACCATGATGCTGCCACCACCATGTTTGACAGTGGGGATGGTGTGTTCAGCTGTGTTGCTTTTACACCAAACATAACGTTTTGCATTGTTGCCAGAAAGTTCAATTTTGGTTTCATCTGACCAGAGCACCTTCTTCCACATGTTTGGTGTGTCTCCCAGGTGGCTTGTGGAAAAACTTTAAACAACACTTTTTATGGATATCTTTCAGAAATGGCTTTCTTTTTGCCACTCTTCCATAAAGGCCAGATTTGTGCAATATACGACTGATTGTTGTCCTATGGACAGAGTCTCCCACCTCAGCTGTAGGTAGATCTCTGCAGTTCATCCAGAGTGATCATGGGCCTCTTGGCTGCATCTCTGATCAGTCTTCTCCTTGTATGAGCTGAAAGTTTAGAGGGACGGCCAGGTCTTGGTAGATTTGCAGTGGTCTGATACTCCTTCCATTTCAATATTATCGCTTGCACAGTGCTCCTTGGGATGTTTAAAGCTTGGGAAATCTTTTTGTATCCAAATCCGGCTTTCAACTTCTTCACAACAGTATCTCGGACCTGCCTGGTGTGTTCCTTGTTCTTCATGATGCTCTCTGCGCTTTTAACGGACCTCTGAGACTATCACAGTGCAGGTGCATTTATACGGAGACTTGATTACACACAGGTGGATTGTATTTATCATCATTAGTCATTTATGTCAACATTGGATCATTCAGAGATCCTCACTGAACTTCTGGAGAGAGTTTGCTGCACTGAAAGTAAAGGGGCTGAATAATTTTGCACGCCCAATTTTTCAGTTTTTGCATTATGTGGGTTGAATGCTGTAACAACACAGAATAAAACAATTAGTAAAAGTCCCATGAAGGTAGTGACTGCCCATTACTGCTGATCACTTATTCACTTATTAACTTTCATTTATTCACATGACTTTACTGTAATAAAATATTGGTTTTATTTTATTTTAATAAGGGCATACTTTTATGATGGTTGAATATCAACTAATTAGATCATGTATTTTCAGGCTTGCAAAAACAACTAGTTTCTATTCCTCTAGATCCTGTTTTCTCTCAGTCTCCATGTCTTGCTCCGCACAGACCGGACAAGTTTTAGGTGGGGTGCAATGGATTATGGTCATTGTAGTTAATTACCACATTTTCTGCACTAAACTATGTAGAATATTGGCATGTTGGAAACTACAACTTCAGGCTTGATCTGATGTATCTCTACAGAAACTGCACAGCATACTCACACACAAAACAAATGGAATTCAAGTAATTGAACCAACTTTGGTCAATTAGTTGTTTAAAAAATAAAAAATAACCGACATTTTGGTTAATCACTCAGCACAACTAATGATAAATATATCAACCCCCTACAAATGTGTCAATTTATTATAATCCACATAAGAAATCACACAAAACTTGCTGTAGCCTGCACGCAGTCTACATAGGCTATTTGAACTGACACCCAGTAGACCTGCCGTCTAAATGATTGTACAGCCTACAAACACCGCTTCCAGCTGCCCCCTTGGTGTCGATTGTAAATATTAAATAGATATTCAAATTATTTTCCTCCTGCGACGAAATGGTTCATATTAAGATCCGACATCTGTACATATAAGTAGGAGTGTGAATCATTTTTTTTTTTGTAAAACCAGGCTGGCTGACATACTGACATTTTTAAACCTTTAAAACCTTACACATGTGTCGTCAAACCCTCCACGTGTAAATATTTTACCACCTAAATGTAAATATGTTGTGGGCTGAGGTACACACAGTGTAAATGCTAATTAGTTACATGATGTGTTACGCTATATCTCCTGATTTAACTACAGTTATGCTGTTTTGGTGCTATTTTTAATTTTTTACATTTTAAGATTATGTAACACATGTTCATATGCTTTCATTTATTTTAGGATAGACAAGTGTCCATCTTTCCTTTCAAGTAACAGTCTACACACCCGCGTACAGTCTTCACATTTCTTTCTGCCTTTAAATTAAAGATGGAAAATCTGGACTATCCAAATAAAGTGTGATCCTTAGTAGCACCTTTGGCAGCATTTACAGCTGTGGATCATTTTTTAACGAGATTCTACCAACCTTCCATATCTCTTAGGGCAGTGGTCACCAACCTTTTATGATTTTTTATTAAAGTAAAACAAATGTAAGCCTATGCAACATTAACCAATTAAAAACTGTACTGTAGCAATGAGGTTTGTGCAGCAAGCTATAGGCCCAAACAATATCACTGAATACTGGCTTTGCTTGAATTTACCTGCCAATGTATTGTTGTTCGGGGACATTTAAAAAATATATATTTAAAATTTGAGGTAGGCTATATGATCACACCGGTAATAGATCCATTGTTGTATTACTTGTGAGGCACGGCTGAGTGAGCATACATTTAAATAATTCGCTTTTTATTTTACTGGGCTGGTGGTGCCTGCATCTGATGGTCAGTCTCAGCGTAGGGAAAGAGCAGCAGACTGAGTGTCAGTCTCAGCGTAGGGAGAGAGCAGCAGACTGGGTGTCAGTCTCAGCGTAGGGAGAGAGCAGCAGACTGAGTGTCAGTCTCAGCAGAAGGAGAGAGCAGCAGACTGAGGGTCAGTCTCAGCAGAAGGAGAGAGCAGCAGACTGAGTGTCAGTCTCAGCGTAGGAAGAGAGCAGCAGACGGAGTGTCAGTCTCAGCGTAGGGAGAGAGCAGCAGACTGAGGGTCCGTCTCTCAACGTCCCTCCGCTCTCCCTTTCCTCCGCAGACTGACCAAAAAGGGACACCGTCTTCCAGCTGATGGCGGAACTCGAGTCACACTGCATTATTTCTGTCTCATGCACAAACTCAGGTTGTTTTTCTCCTATGAACAGAGAAAGTGAAATATTCCTCGATATTAAAAAAATACCCACACCGCTAATAATAACAACAACGCCTATAGATCCACTTTCCTCCTCGTTCATTAATGCTGCACTGCTTGTAGCGCTGAGTGGAAATAGGAGGAACGCGCATTTTGTGGGTTATAAAAGTGTTGAATACAAAGTGTTGACAGTTTAAACATGAACTCACTCATAAAAACAGCAGCTCTTTTGTGTATTCGTTGACAGTCTCTCTCTAGTCGTGGTTTTGAAATCTCACAGTATCAATTTCCCCGCAGCTTTCTTTAACGCCTCCTACGTTACTGCAAGACTTGGTCATCTGCGCAATCTGATTGGCCCGCGGTTGCATAGTGAACTTGATTTCCTCTCTAGGCCCACCCGGAAAGCAGAGTATGTACCTTCAGACACATGAAATGGCAACAGTTTGCCCTACGCGACCACAAACAGCACCGAGACTACTAAAAAAAAAAATGTAACAAGGTTTTATCGTTGTTGTTTTTTTACATAAATGTTTCGCTATCAACTAGAAATGCCTTGGAGATCGAGGATCGTGATCGACTGGTTGGGGAGCATTGTCTTAGGGCACCACATATATCCTTTGTTTTTTGTCACAGTTGCTCTCTGCACACATTGCTCTCTGCACACATTGCTCTCTGCACACATTGCTCTCTGCACACAGTTGCTCTCTGCACACCCTCTGCACACATCGACACCCTCGAAGAATCGTTACCCATCACAAAAGCCGCAACCCTTGCAGAGCAAGAGAAACAACTACTTCAAGGTCTCAGAGCGATTGATGTCTAGGTCCAAAAGGCTCCTTAACAGCTTCTACCCTCAAGCCATAAGACTGCTGAACAATTAATCAAATGACCACCCAGACTATTTGCATTGACCCCACCCCACCCCCCCTCTGTTTTACACTGCTGCTACTGTTTTTTTTATATCTCTGCATAGTCACTTTACCCCTACCTACAGTGCCTTGCGAAAGTATTCGGCCCCCTTGAACTTTGCGACATTTTGCCACATTTCAGGCTTCAAACATAAAGATATAAAACTGTATTTTTTTGTGAAGAATCAACAACAAGTGGGACACAATCATGAAGTGGAACGACATTTATTGGATATTTCAAACTTTTTTTAACAAATCAAAAACTGAAAAATTGGGCGTGCAAAACTATTCAGCCCCCTTAAGTTAATACTTTGTAGCGCCACCTTTTGCTGCGATTACAGCTGTAAGTCGCTTGGGGTATGTCTCTATCAGTTTTGCACATCGAGAGACTGAATGTATTTTTGATCAGTGGTGTGGTTCTCAAGAGGTCAAGGACCTTAAATAAACTCATACTTCTTGAGCAGTTCAAGAATTGCCCTCACGAAAAGATTGCTACCTACATTTATGAGCACAAGGATCTTACTCTCAAGAAAACGGCAGATCTGGGAGGTGAGTTTGTGTTGAGTTGACACATAAAACTACCTTCACAAACAAAGCAACCAGTAGTTACCCCTACGCAAAAAGCAATTCAGAGAAGTCCCCTCATACTGCGAGGTTTCAGTCCATATTTCCAGTGCCCAAAGATAGATTGTCAGTGGTGTTTCGTATCCACTAGTTTGTCATTACTGCTGTGAGAAATTGTCTCTCAGTGTCCTAAGTTGAAGCAGAAAAAAATCACTAAAGAAATTCACTTTTTGGCCTAAATTAAAAACGACAGTTTTGGGTCAAATCCAATATAACACAACATGGAGTGAAACCCTCTGTATTTTCAAGTATTGTGGTTGCAGCATCCTGTTATGGGTATGCTTGTCACTGGCACGAACTGGGGAGTTTGTCAGGATCAACATAAATATCAAAGGAGCAAACCCCAGGTAAAAAGTTGGAATAAAGCCTGCCGTGTGGTCTTCTGAAAACCGGGTTGAGTGTTCCTGACATAAATCTGCTTGACAGTAGTGTTCCTGAATGGTCCAGTGTCAGTCCTGACAGAAATCTGCTTGAAAGTATTGCTGT
Organism: Oncorhynchus mykiss; assembly: GCF_013265735.2. Classification (NCBI taxonomy): domain Eukaryota; kingdom Metazoa; phylum Chordata; class Actinopteri; order Salmoniformes; family Salmonidae; genus Oncorhynchus; species Oncorhynchus mykiss. The sequence goes on from NC_048575.1 coordinate 6,673,397, forward strand.
CCATCAATTGTTCCCAACCAAATTTACAAGAGGTTGAGCAATTTTTACCAAAACAATGGATAGGCCTATATGTTGTGCAAGGCTGATAGAATCTTATTCAAAATGATTCACAGCTGTAATGACTGCCTAAGGTGCTTACACCAAGTGTTAACTCTGGTGTGTGAAGACATACTCAATCATGCCTTTTTATTAATTTAGAAAATGTTATATCATTTTTCTTTTACTTTGAAAAGGTGGAGTAGGTTGTATAGATCACTATGAAAAAAATCTAATTGAACCCTTTTTTAGATTTAAATTTAAGAGAGCAAAATGTGAAGAGATCTTTCAATACATTTCCTGGTTTCCCAGAAATCCTTTTTGGATGACTCAGGATTTCCCTTCTGATTCTGGGAATCCTCCAACCGGGATTTTGGGAAAACCAGGGGATTTATTGAAAGTACCTGGAATTTTGCAACCCCATTAGCGACTGTACATTTGATCATGGTGATTGTTCTACCAGCTGTTGGTTTCTGTTAAACATTGCTGTTTCAAAATAAACACTGCTCCTGACTCAACTTTGAAAATATGCATGGTGTGTAGCTAACTTCCTGCTTCCATTCTAGCCTGCATGTTTGAAAAAATGGAGAAAGCATATCATCGTTAATTATAATATATACCATTTAACAGGTACTTTTATCCAAAGTGACTTACAATCATGTGTGGACACATTTTTGACGTTGAGGAGGTCAGGTTTGACGTTGTCCCAGGAATCAAACCTACTATCCTGCTGTTGTAAGTTCCATACTGAGCTACAGAGGACCTGTTCACTGTAGGTTTTATATATCTGATCCTACAGTTAGTTTAAACTTTTTTGGGGAGATTGTGCAATGTGTGACAGAATGTGAAAATGAGGATGGAATAGAAATATTAAATCTAAAGGCCAGGTGACAAAGGTCTGATTCAGAGGTTGCTCATCACACCCTGCTGACTTCTCTGTACAGTCCAAACACACACACACCTCTCCTGACAAAGCAACTCTTCCCTTTACTTGCTGCAAACAAACACTCCAGCCAAAAGTTTTGTTTAAGTCAGGTAAAATTATTGTTTTCCTCTCTCAATTTCTGATGATTTAAATAAGCTGTTTACTGTATGAGCTGGCAATGTTTTGACAGGTTTTGAGTAAACAAACTCAGCAATGGAAATACAAAATTAACTCCTCGGCAACAGAGGGCTACCAGGAGGACAGCTTGGAGACCGATGCTCCGGAGTTCTGTGACAGGGAAATTACCCACGACTTCGAGGTCAAAGTCTCAATCTACTACTTGCTGATCTTCACGTGGAGAGTGATGGGCAACAATTTGGTCTTCTACATTTGGTCTTCTACATCGTCTGCAAGTTGGAGAAACTCAACACAGTGGGCAACATCTTCCTATTCAATCTGTTAATGTCGGACCTGGTCTTCATGTCTAGTCTGACATTCTGTGCTGTGTCCCACCACATGTCCATCTGGGTCTTTGGCTGGGCCTGGTGTAAGATCGTGGGCAGCAATTACTTTCTGGGTTTCTACAGCTCCATCTTGTTCCTGACTCTCATGACCTTTTACCGGTACCTGGCTCTACACCAGGCCGTCCACCAGGCTTTGCCGGAGGAACTTATGCCCTGGTCTCGTCCGCCGCTGTGTGAGGCATCAGCCTCCTGGCGTGCATCAAGCCGTTTATACTCTATGACCAGGCAGAGCATTACTCCCAGGGATTGGTGTGTGAGGAGGTCAGCCCCTTGGAAGGGATCAACTTTAAGGTGTTGGAGATGTTGGGGCCTTACCTCCAGTTAGGCTTGTTTTTCATATATCCTCTCATTGTTGTTGTTTTTTACTGCTACTTTAGGATCGCCATGACGGTCATCTCTTCCAGGACCGTGAGACTCATATTTGTCATGCCGGACACCTAATAATGTTGTGGTGATGCTTCAAGAGGACGAAGACGACTGTGTGAGTCCGCAAACATGACAATGCGCTGCAAGTTACTCGTATGGTCACATCAAATCAAATCAAATCCAATGTATTTATAAAGCCCTTCGTACATCAGCTGATATCTCAAAGTGCTGTACAGAAACCCAGCCTAAAACCACAAACAGCAAGCAATGCAGGTGTAGAAGCACGGTGGCTAGGAAAAACTCCCTAGAAAGGCCAAAACCTAGGAAGAAACCTAGAGAGGAACCAGGCTATGTGGGGTGGCCAGTCCTCTTCTGGCTGTGCCGGGTGGATATTATAACAGAACATGGCCAAGATGTTCAAATGTTCATAAATGACCAGCATGGTCAAATAATAATAAGGCAGAACAGTTGAAACTGGAGCAGCAGCACGGCCAGGTGGACTGGGGACAGCAAGGAGTCATCATGTCAGGTAGTCCTGAGGCATGGTCCTAGGGCTCAGGTCCTCCGAGAGAAAGAAAGAGAGAAAGAGAGAATTAGAGAGAGCATACTTAAATTCACACAGGACCCCGAATAAGACAGGAGAGGTACTCCAGATATAACAAACTGACCCTAGCCCCCCAACACATGAACTGTACATATCTGTCAACCCTGGCGGGTTTTTCATGCTCAACAGTTTTGGCAAGTAGTTCAGTTTCCGCATGACTGTAGATGTGGTCAGGTGGTCATTAAGTGCACGCTTCAATCCTTATCTCTGAAGTTCAGCGCTATAGCGATGTTCCCGTGGTTACGGAGACACTGCATTCACAGTAAACGCTGCATATCTTTTCTCAAATTGGAAGTTGCCTATACATTTTCTGCATGCTTTTCAACCATTCGCTGCCTGCACCCGCCTGCCCGACTAGCATCACCACCCTGGATGGTTCCGACCTAGAATATGTGGACATCTATAAGTACCTAGGTGTCAGGCTAGACTGTAAACTCTCCTTCCAGACTCATATCAAACATCTCCAATCTAAAATCAAATCTAGAATCGGCTTTCTATTTCGCAACAAAGCCTCCTTCACTCACGCCACCAAACTTACCCTAGTAAAACTGACTATCCTACCGATCCTCGACTTCGGCGATGTCATTTACAGAATGGCTTCCAATACTCTACTCAGCAAACTGGATGCAATTTTTCACAGTGCCATCCGCTTTGTTACTAAAGCACCTTATACCACCCACCACTGCGACCTGTATGCTCTAGTCGGCTGGCCCTCGCTATATATTCGTCGCCAGACCCACTGGCTCCAGGTCATCTACAAGTCCATGCTAGGTAAAGCTCCGCCTTATTTCAGTTCACTGGTCACGATGGCAACACCGACCCATAGCACGCGCTCCAGCAGGTGTATCTCACTGATCATCCCTAAAGCCACCTCATTTGGCCGCCTTTCCTTCCAGTTCTCTGCTGCCTGTGACTGGAACGAATTGCAAAAATCGTTGAAGTTAGAGACTTTTATCTCCCTCACCAACTTTAAACATCTGCTATCTGAGCAGCTAACCGATCGCTGCAGCTGTACATAGTCCATCGGTAAATAGCCCACCCAATTTACCTACCTCATCCCCATACTGTTTTTATTTATTTACTTTTCTGCTCTTTTGCACACCAGTATCTCTACCTGCACATGACCATCTGATCATTTATCACTCCAGTGTTAATCTGCGAAATTGTAATTATTCGCCTACCTCCTCATGCCTTTTGCACACAATGTATATAGACTATTTTTTTAATTATTATTATTATTATTATTTCCTACTGTATTATTGACTTGTTTATTGTTTACTCCATGTGTAACTCTGTGTTGCTGTCTGTTCACAATGCTATACTTTATCTTGGCCAGGTCGCAGTTGTAAATGAGAACTTGTTCTCAACTAGCCTACCTAGTTAAATAAAGGTGAAATAGAAATAAAATAAAATAAAAAAGAACCCTCAAACTACAATACTAAATCCCTCTTCAACCAGGGAGTTTTTCTCTGCAATTCTCAGAAAATCTAATGACTTTGAGCAAAGAGGAAGAGAGGGTTGGTGATGGATAATCTAGTTACAGATAGCTGGAACACTGGCCAGGTTAGAGTAAACATTTGTCATGAGAGCAAAAAGACCTTGAACATTCTGTATGTTTAGTTCACAGTCAAATGGTTCCTTATTCCTTTTAGCTGTATTCCGGGTTAAATTAATGCAACAGTCTATGCAACACACCATTATTCTGTCTTTCCTTATTGTACTGGGAATAAAAGCCCTATACTTATTTTTTTTTAACGAGAATATGCCCACACACAAGTTTATTGTACCATTCATTAGGTCAAAGTTTTAGTCGATGTAACCATTTTCAAGCCATTACTTCAGGCAGCCACAGTTCGTATATTCAATATAATAACAGAGGACATTTTCAGTATGGAGATTGTTGTGGTTCTTCAGTGGAAAGACAACTATGTGTATGTGTACGAGAAGTGTGCTTGCCTTGGCTTATTAATACTTGGTAATATTTGAAGCCTATATTGCAGCAGTCTGTATGCAGTTTTCAGTCTGAGAGGACGAGGACATCTGGGGTGTGTTCAACAACACTTCCCACAAGTAGAGAAGCGGAGGTGTAAGCAACAACGGATGCAAATTATCGAGTTTGATTAAACATTTATAGAGCTGTAGATACCCAGGAATATAACAAGGAAACAGTTTCCTACACGGTCAAAAAAAACTATTCTCACCGGCGAAAACAAAGAAGGAGATCTCGATTCACCTTCATGTGGTATTTCATCTCACATTTTTAATAGAACTGTCAAGCGGCTCTCTCCTTTTCTACACTTGTGGGGAATGTGACTTCATTATGGGATTAGACTGCATGTTCATGCCCGACTAAGACCTATGTGATACCCTGGGGGTCTGTAAAACCAAACTGCAGATTTTGATGTGTCTCTCCCCTAAGCTTTAGATTGGTCTTGGCTTTATAAGCAAGGCGACTGAAGAATAAGGAGGTGTTAAGAGGTATTTTCCTAACTTCTACCTCTCTCTGACAGAGCAGCATAGTATCTTGACATTTATAAGGCTTTTCCACTGTTTAGTCCCCCGACCAAATTCAAACTGGATGATGCGTTAGACCACACAAGCAGAAGTCCAAAGTAAAACTCCAGAGAACGAACATGCAAAACCAATTCCCCCTTGGGGATAAATCAACTTCTCCTGAAAGCATGTTTTACTTTTCTCCTCCCTTTTTGAGTCACCAGTAATATCAAAAGCAAAAGTCAATTTCCACGGAACCCAAACTGGTTGCGCATCGTGCGTAAATGTATTTTGTCTCCCTATATCAAACGCGATCCCGACGTGCAGGTTAAAATATCAAAACAAACTCTGAACCAATTACATACATTTTTCATTCATTTGGGGACAGGTCGAAAAGCATTAAACATTTATGGCAATTTAGCTAGTTAGCTTGCACTTGCTAGCTAATTTGTCCTGTGATAAAAACATTGAGTTGTTATTTTACCTGAAATGCACAAGGTCCTCTACTCTGACAATTAATCCACACATAAAACGGCCAACCAAATCGTTTCTAGTCATCTCTCCTCCTTCCAGGCTTTTTCTTCTTTGAACTTATATGGTGATTGCCATTTAAACTTTCATAGTATCACCACGACGACCGACAACACAGTTTGTCTTTCAATCACCCACGTGGATATAACCCAATGAGGAGATGGCACGTGGGTATCTGCTTCTATAAACCAATGAGGAAATGGGAGAGGCAGGACTTGCAGCGCGATCTGCGTCACAAATAGAACTGACTACTATTTTAGCCCTTGGCAAAACATACGCTCGTTGGCGTGCGCGAGCAGTGTTGGTGCAATAATTGAATGATATAGATTTCCAAATTTATTTTGCAATGCCCTGACTTGCGACGCGAGCGGTGTAGTCAGGGTGTAAGAAGTGTGCTGCATAAGAAGTGTGCCACATATTCCTGAGCTTTATATTTCCTTGCTGTGTTTACGCTCTGTTTTCTTTGCAGTGTGGAGACAGAATACTCACAGAATAGTCTTTGTTCTTTCCTACCTTTTCTACTGTATGTAGTATGTGCACATCCACATTCAACTCAAACCTCTCTCTCTCTCTCTCTCTCTCTCTGTATTACATATAATCTTTCTTTCTCTCTCTTAAAACCCCCTGGGAAACCACATCTTCACGTTTCCAAGATGTCTACCTCTTTACCTTCATCATGTTTGTATTGGGCTACACATGTCTACTTCCTGCCACAGCTGGTCCCTTTGATCTGGTCTCAGGACCGCATTCACCCAGCGTAACAAATACAGAGGTCCTCTATCTCTCCAGAGTATTGCAGTAAAAACATGGTATTACCATTCGCAGCACATCTCTGTGCATGCCGTCATATTGATGGGGCCTTTCGATAAGCCCCTGAGAGGATTTTCTACCTGATATCCTACAAAGGCACAGAGAACAAGATGCATACTCCCAACCAGCCCCCTCTGAGCACTGCACACAATACAGAGACAGATGGGGCTTTACATTATTCTACAGGTTCGTTCTTTACATGAAGACGTTGTAAGAGTTTCGAAGCTTAGGAAAGTGCATTACCTCACCATGTTGATTACTGCCATATTGACTGCTATCCCTTTAGAGTTTGTCAAGCAGCCTCTTCCATCCCTGTCCATAAGAGGACTGCAGGCAGCCAATGCTTGGTACCTGTGGGGGGTAGGAGACGCTCCAGCTCCTCAGGCATAGTAATTATCTAGCTGTTTTATTGTTGAATGTGCTGCTGGCTGGGGTTTAAGGGAATGGAAGTTAATTTTTTCAAAAAGTTTATTGGAAATTTATCACCAGCTGTTCAGACTTCGTCCAGAATCACCTCTGTCTATCTCTATGGTCCAGAATCACCTCTGTCTATCTGTATGGTCCAGAATCACCTCTGTCTATCTGTATGGTCCAGAATCACCTCTGTCTATCTCTATGGTCCATAATCACCTCCGTCTATCTGTATGGTCCAGAGTCACCTCTGTCTATCTGTATGGTCCAGAATCACCTCTCTCTATCTCTATGGTCCATAATCACCTCCGTCTATCTGTAAGGTCCAGAATCACCTCTGTCTATCTGTATGGTCCAGAATCACCTCTGCCTATCTGTACTAGCGATGAGCGAGTTGACTCATAACCCGCAGTCCATGGGCGGGTTTAGGGTCATTAAATATTGTGTGGATGAACGGTGGGTGGGTGGCGGTCGGGTTAAATAAAGAGTTAAAACAATACATTTAAAAAATCATATTCTTGTGCAATTTATAACTAAAGGTTACAATGAGGTTTTCTCACTGGCATTAGTGAGTAAGCATACGCTTAGGGCTTAACTTTATGCATGCCAAATAGCCTACACACCAGTCACCAAATACATCTTTCTATGATTTATTACATTTTTCTGGTGAGCAAGGGTTTATTTTGTCTTCTAGAGAAACATATAATGACAGAAGAGAATATGCATGTATCTATAGACAAGTTGACTAACAACTAGCCTACCAAAATGTTGGAACTTATAAGCAGAAACAAATCGAAATTTGTAACAAAAAAAATAATGCACCCGAGTCAAAACATTTTTCCACTGTCTCAAAATAACGATTTCAAATTGTATCACAATGGGACTCTACAAGGTGTTGAAAGCGTTCCACAGGGATACTGGCCCCATGTTAACTCCAATGCTTATAATTATAGTTTATATTGAAGTTTTTTTTTTGCGTATTGTATTAAACTGAAATATGTTCTTGTATTTTGTAAGTGTCTATTTTTAATACACCCTGTTTGATTTATATATATCACGTCTGGTGAGACTTTTGCCATTCTATTTCTTATAGGCTTTGTTATTATTTCATTGTCACAGTTTATTCAATTAATGGGCCTATAATGATTTGGTATTTTGGTATTAGCTGTTGCAAAAGCAGCAGCTACTCTTCCTGGGGTTCCACACGAAACACGAAACATGACATAATACAGAACAATAATAGACAAGAGCAGCTCAAGGACAATAAAACAATGTATTAGAAAAGCCACACATAGAATATCAATATCAATACACACACACAAACTATCTAGGTCCAATAGGGGAGAGGCATTGCGCATTGTGCCATGAGGTGTTGCTTGATCTGTTTTTTTTTAAACCAGGTTTGCTGTTCATTTGAGCAATATGAGATGGGCTGTGTGTAAGTTGACTATGCAATGTTTTTCAACACAAGAATGTTTCCTATAAAAAGGAAGTGATGCAGTAAGTCTCTTCTCAACTATTAGCCATGAGAGACTGTCATGCATAATATTTATATCAGCCCTCATATTATAATGCAGACCAAGACGTGCCGCTCTGTTTTGGACGAGCTACAGCTTAACTAGGTCTTTCCTTGCAGCACTTCACCACACGACTGGACAATAATCAAGATAATGCAAAACTAGAGCCTGCAGGACTTGCTTTTTGGAAAGTGGTGTCAAAAAAAGCAGAGCATCTCTTTATTACGGACAGACCTCTCCCCATCTTTACAACCATTGAATCAATATGTTTTGACCAGTTTACAATCTAAGGTAAAGCCAAGCCATTCATTACAAGATTCAATGCTCTTAGTTTTAGAGATGTTCGGCACCAGTTTATTTCTGTCCGATTCCAAAACAGACTGCAACTCTTTGTTAAGGGTTTCAGTGACTTCATTAGCTGTGGTTGTTGTTTGCGTATATGATTGAATCATCAGTATACATGCACACACATGCTTTGTTTAATTCCAGTGGCATGTCATTGGTAAAAATAGAAAAGAGTAGAGGGCCTAGAGAGCTGCCCTGTGGTACACCACACTTTACATGTTTGACATTAGAGAAGTTTCCATTAAAGAAAACCCATTGAGTTCTATTAGATACATTTTTCTGAATCCACAATATGGCATAGGTTGAAAAGCCATAACACATACAGTACCAGTCAAAAGTTTGGACACACCTACTCATTCACAGGTTTTTCTTTATTTTTACTATATTCTACATTGTTGAATAATAGTGAAGACATCAAAACTATTAAATAACACATATGGAATCATGTAGTAATGAAAAAAGTGTTATATTTGAGATTTTTCAAAGTAGCCACCCTTGGCCTTGATAATAGCTTTGCACACACTTGGCATTCTCTCAACCAGCTTCATGAGGTAGTCACCTGGAATGCATTTCAATTAACAGGTGTGTCTTGTTAAAAGTTAATTTGTGGAATTTCTTTCCTTCTTAATGCGTTTGACCCAATCCATTGTGTTGTGGTAAGGTAGGGTGGTATACAGAAGATAGCCCTATTTGGTAAAAGTCCATATTATGGCAAGAACAGCTCAAATAAGCAAAGAGAAATGACAGTCCATCATTACTTTAAGGCATGAAGGTCAGTTAATCTGGAAAATGTCAAGATCTTTGAAAGTGTCTTCAGGTGCAGTCACAAAAACCATCAAGCGCTAAGATGAAACTGGCTCTCATGAGGACAACCACAGGAAAGGAAGACCCAGAGTTACCTCTGCTGCAGAGGATAAGTTGTGTCCAGCCTCAGAAATTGCAGTCCAAATAAATGCTTCACAGAGTTCAAGTAACAGACATATCTCAGCATCAACTGTTCAGAGGCGACTGCGTGAATCAGGACTTCAAGGTCGAATTGCTTTAAAGAAACCACTACTAAAGGACACCAATAATAAGAAGAGACTTGCTTGAGCCAAGAACCACGAGCAATGGACATTAGATCGATGAAAGTCTGTCCTTTGGTCTGATGAGTCCAAATTTGAGATGTTTGGTTCCAACCGCCGTGTTTTTGTGAGACGCAGAATAGGTGAACGGATGATCTCTGCATCTGTGGTTCCCACCATGAAGCATGGAGGAGGAGGTTTGATGGTTTGGGGGTGCTTTGCTGGTGACATTATCAGTGATTTATTTAGAATTCAAGGCACACTTAACTAGCATGGCTACCACAGCATTATGCAGCAATTCACCATTCCCATCTGATTTGAGCTTCCAGCGGGGCTATAATTTGTTTTTCAACAGGACAATGACACAAAAAACCTCCAGGCTGTGTAAGGGTTATTTGACCAAGAAGGAGAGTGATGGAGTGCTGCATCAGATGACCTGGCCTCCACAATCACCCAACCTCAACACAATTGAGATGGTTTGGGATGAGTTGGACCACAGAGTGAAGGAAAAGTAGCCAGGTGGGAATTCCTTCAAGGCTGTTGGAAAAACATTCCAGCTGAAGCTGTTTGAGAGAATATGAAGAGTTTGCAAAGCTGTCCTTATGGCAAAGGGTGGCTACTTTAAAGAATCTGAAATATAAAATATATTTTGATTTGTTTAACACTTTTTCTGCTACTACATGATTCCATATGTGTTATTTCATAGTTTTGACGTCTTCACTATTATTCTACAAGGTACAAAATAGTAAAAATATGAAGAAAAACCCTTGAATGAGTAGGTGTGTCTAAAACTTTAACTGGTACTGTAAGTTCTTTCAACAACGGGTTAAGGTCAATAATATCAAAAGCTGCCAGTACAGCTCCCACAATCTTCTTACAATCAATTTCTGTAAACCAATCATCAGAGTGCTTCTCTATAAGCATGCGGAAAGCCTGTTGTTTATTTGTTTACAGAGAAATAGCATTGTATTTGGTCAACCACAATTCTTTCCAACAGTTTGCTAAGAGCTGGCTACAAGCTTATAGTTCTGCTGTTAGAACCAGTAAAGGCTGCTTTACCACTCTTGGGTAGTGGAATTAGTTTGGCTTCCTTCCAGGCCTGAGGACAAATACTTTCCTCCAGGCTCAGCTTAAAGATATGACAGATAGGAGTGGCTATAGAGTCAGCTACAGTACCATCCTTAGTAGCTTTCCATCTAAGTTGTCAATGCCAGGAGGTTTGTCATTATTGATCGTTAACAATAATTTTTCCACCTCTCCCACGCTGAGGTTTTGCAAAATTCAAACTTGCAATGCTTTTCATTCATTATTATTTATTTTTTATGCATGAATACGAAGGCTCAATGTTCGTTGTTGGCATTTCCTGCCTAAATTTGCCATTAGTAATCTTTCAAATAATTGTCAATATCAAATGGTTTTGTGATGAATAAGCCATTTGATTGATTTGTCTTACTGACCTTAATTTCAAGAGCTTTATCATTGATCTTGACTTCATAAATCAGTTTCTTATTTTTTGTTGTTGAGTTTATTCACATAATCTCTCAATTTGCAGTAAATTAGCCAGTCAGATGTGCAGCCAGACTTATTAGCCACTCCTTTTGCCCAGCCTCTTTCAACCATACAGTTTTTTAATTCCTCATACATCCATGGAGCCTCAATAGTTCTAACAATCAGTTTCTTAACAGGTTCATGTTTATCAATAATTGGAAGAAGCAATTTAATAAATGCATCAAGTGCAGTATCCGGATGCTCCTCATTTATCACATCAGACCAGCGTCTGGATGCTCCTCATTAATCACATCAGACCAGCGTCTGGATGCTCCTCATTTATCACATCAGACCAACAAATATATTTAACATCGTCCACATAAGAGTCACAGCAAAATGTTTTGTATGATCTCTGATACACTATTAACGGCCCAGATGTTGGAACTTTGGCTTTCATGGATATAGCCACTATATTGTGATCACTGCATCCAAAGGGAACGGATACAGCTATAGAACAGAGTTCTACGGTATTAATAAAAATGTGATCGATACATGTGGATGATCTTGTTCCTGTAGTGTTTGTAAACACCCTGGTAGGTTGATTAATAACCTGAACCAGATTGCAGGCACTGGTTACAGTGAGAAGCTTCCTGTGTGTGTCTGTGTGTGTGTGTGTGTGTGCGCGCTGCGGGGTTGAAACTACGAACCCATAGTCTTGGTTCTCTCATCCCTTCCAGAATTCTGGGAGGGAGGGTGGACAATGAGCCTGTCATAGCGGATGTACTGAACAGTTGAAGTCAGAAGTTTACTTACACCTTAGCCAAATACATTTAAACTCAGTTTTTGACAATTCCAGATATTTAATCCTAGTAAAAATTCCCTGTCTTAGGTAAGTTAAGATCACCACTTTATTTTAAGAATCTGAAATGTCAGAATAATAGTAGAGAGAAGGATTTATTTCAGCTTTTATTTCTTTCAACACATTCCCAGTGGGTCAGAAGTTTACATACACTCAATTAGTATTTGTTAGCATTGCCTTTAAATTGTTTAATTTGGGTCAAACGTTTCCAAAATAAGTTGGGTGAATTTTTGTAAGCCTCCTCCTATTTCCTTCAAACATAACGATGATCATTATGGCCAAACAGTTCAATTTTTGTTTCATGAGACTAGATGACATTTCTCCAAAATGTACAATCTTGGTCCTCATGTGCAGTTGCAAACCGTTGTCTGGCTTTTTTATGGCGGTTTTGGAGCAGTGGCTTCTTCCTTGCTGAGCGGCCTTTCAGGCTATGTCGATATAGGACTTGTTTTACTGTGGATATAGATACTTCTGTACCTGTTTCCTCCAGCATCTTCACAAGGTCCTTTGCTGTTGTCATGGGATTGATTTGCACTTATCACACCAAAGGAAGTTCATCTCTAGGAGACAGAATGCGTCTCCTTCCTGAGAATGCGTCTCCTTCCTATGGTGTTTATACTGGAGTACTATTGTTTGTACAGATTAACGTGGTACCTTCAGGCGTTTGGAAATTGCTCCCAAGTATGAACCAGACTTGTGGAGGTATACACATTTTTTTTCTGAGGTCTTGGCTGATTTCTTTTGATTTTCCCATGATGTTAAGCAAAGATGCACTGAGTTTGAAGGTAGGCCTTGAAATACATCCAAAGGTACACCTCCAATTGACTCAAATGATGTCAATTAGCCTATCAGAAGCTTCTAAAGACATGACATAATTTTATGGAATTTTCCAAGCTGTTTAAAGGCACAGTCAACTTAGTGTATGTAAACTTCTGACCCACTGGAATTGTGATACAGTGAATTATAAGTGAAATAATTTGTCTGTAAACAATTGTTGGAAAAATTACTTGTGTCATGCACAAAGTAGATGTCCTAACTGACTTGTCAAAACTATAGTTTGTTAACAGGACATTTGTGGAGTGGTTGAAAAACAAGTTTAATGGACTCCAACATAAGTGTAAACTTAAAGTTAAACTTCCGACTTCAACTATAAGCAATATCCCCACACGCTCTGGCAGCTTTAATGGCTGGGAAAAGTTCTTTCCTCGTCTGGTACACAGCTTCTGGATAGACGTTCCTCTCAAGTTCTTGGCTCTTTCCCTAACAGCTACCTTGTCCTTGAACCTCAGGAACTTGACCCCTATCGGCCTGGGCCTGTCACCACCGGTGGTGGGATTTCCATTCCTGTGAGCACACACATCAAACTTCCGATGGTCCATCTTCAATTTCTCAGAGATCATTTCCCTCACTTTGTCCTTAGACTCTATCCAGGTCTCATGTGGGGATTCTGCAATTCCATTCACAACCATGTTGTTCCACCTTGATTGTCCCACAAGATAGTCTGATTTATCCGTCATTGTTATCATGGATTCAGACACAGAACTGATTTCTTCTCTTAATGACTTACAGATTGCTATCATCTTGCCGCTCTCCTGTGTCACCTCATTGAGCTGATCCTGGGAGAACTGCAAGCTGTTCTTCAACGTAAGTTACGCTGTTACTCCTCGCAGTTCCAGACAGAGAAGATTGAATCCACAAACCCGGGACAATCTGTGGTGCCAGTCACAATGGCTAACCGCGTGACAGGCTACAATCAAGCCCTCAAGAAACCCCTCTAGCTTGATATGATGCTAGCTAGCAGCTAGGCTAGCTGCTACTTCAAATAGCTTAGTTTAACCTGCAATTGTTAGCACTCTTCAGAAATGACATTCTCTTCTATACCTTGTAAAGATATTTTATAAGAAAGTGATTTCTTATTGTTTATTTTTTATTTCTAAATCAGATTCAGTTTTTTGAGATTATCACTCCCCTAATGTACGATTTAATTAAAGGCATCCAAGATTATTTCAGAAGTTGGCTTTTCTCTGTCCTCTATATCTACATTTGCAATAGTACAGGTTTTCCATTTTTTCCATTTACGTATGTAATACGTTTAGAGTCCAGAAGATGCACTCTGTTCATTCTCAATATTATTTTGTAGTTGGGAGTAGTAATCCCCAGGTGTCCTGTAGATTACTTGTAGAGATTAAAATTTTCCCGCCTCTTTGCAGGATCCCATAAATGTGCCTTTTGTGTTACCACGTCTGTCAATCTTATAGAATGTTTGATTTAGGTCACCTGTTAAAATAATACTTCCTGTCTGGATTTTTATCTAATTTAGCTTGAGTTCTATCTAATAATACCTGATTTGCCCCTGGTGTGATATACAATGAAATCAATGTTTTTCATCATGTAAGAAACAATTCAACATTAGAAAACGACCTTCTTCATCTATGTGCTGGGATATAAGGGAAAAGGGTGTATTCTTATTTATCAGGATACCTACACCTCTGCTGTTACTACAGTAGGTGGCAGCATAGGCCTCTCCAACCCAGCTCCTCTTTAAATGTTAAATATCTCCCTTTTTTTAAATGTAACTCTAGCAAGAAAACCACATCTGCTGAACCTCTCTTTAAATGCTCTCCCATCATGGAGCCCGTGCACATTCCATGTGATAGATTGGTATTTTCTTGAATAGAATCAAAGTTAAGCTTATCTATTCCGTCTATCATTGAAGAATCAAGTTAAACATTTTAGCAGACATGACATATGAGGGCAGTGGGCATTCCATAGAATGGGAGGATCACAATAACTACTACATGTATAAATACATAGTTATTGAGAAGAACGGGAGAAACTCCTCAAAAACAGCTTGTAGGGTCATACCCAAGAAGACTCGAGGCTGTAATCGCTGCCAAAGGTGCTCAGGCAAAGTACTGAGTAAAGGGTCTGAATACTTATGTAAATGTAATATTTCAGTTTTTATGGAGTATTGTGTGTAGATTGACGTTGGAAATTATTATTATTTTTTTTTAAATCCATTTTAGAATAAAAGGCTGTGACGTTACAAAAAGTGGAAAAAGTCAAAGGGTCTGAATACTTTCCGAATGCACTGTATGTGTGCGGGGAGAAAGCATACTATTATCTGTCTACAAACTGGTCAGGATCATGCTATGCTTCCTATGTTGTCACTGCTATGCGTTCTCCCCCAGTACCCCGAAATCACCATTTCTCCCACTTCTATAGGTGGACCATTGTAGCTGACCCTGCAAAAGTTTTTTTCCTCTGCATTAATTCCCATTTACGGCATAACAACTGTGCTTGATTCCATTAGAGAACTATCCTATTAAGTAAAAAATTATGGGTCATGCTACTGCTATCAAATGAGGAGCGACAAACTTATCACACAAGTCAGAGTTACACTCAAACTAAATCTTTAATAGTGAGAGCTTTGCAATAGCGATGGCCGGTCGACGAATCACTGTTTCTGATGATCCGTCGAGAGCGGCGAGACTAAAGCACAAAGGTCTTTTATAGCCAAGACACACCCCCTTTCAACCTACATGACGAACAACAGATACATAGAATGTGTCACAAGGTTAAGAGCTGTATGAAAGATACCTACAATACATAGCAGACAGTATCTGCTGTGTCAACAGTTTTCATTGTATAGAGACCAGTGTCTGGCCCGCCGACTCCAACCTGGAACCATCTCTCTCTCTGCTACGGTCTAGAACAGAAACATTAACTCGTGCTCTGGAATGCTCTTTAGGTTTTATCACCCAACAGACATGGTAAATCTCTTGTCAGTGTTATCTCCCAGAGGCCCATCCTCAGTGATACACACGCACACAATAGTTAAGAATACTCTATTCTGTTAAATAAAACAACCATTTGATGCAATAAAAGTATTATAATATAATCTTGCAATTTTGCCACCATACTACTCACGGTCTTACAGAATAGATTGTCTTTGGATATTCTCCTATCATCTAAGGGAGGCAACTGTGCGGCGGTGGGTCAAGAAGGTTCTGTATGTTCTCATGCCTGACGATCTTGGTGAGGAGATTGTGTGAAACAGCAGCATCTCCTCCCCCACCAGCTGGTCATGACAACAGCCCTTGCCACTGTCTCCCCATTCATTGGATATCCAGATTTGGAAATGTAACTCCTGAATGGTAATTTATTAAAAATAATCTGGGGGAAAATGGAGGGAAAAGGGAGGGATCCCTATGAATCCCCATGAACCTTCTTTTCC
Organism: Oncorhynchus mykiss; assembly: GCF_013265735.2. NCBI lineage: Eukaryota > Metazoa > Chordata > Actinopteri > Salmoniformes > Salmonidae > Oncorhynchus > Oncorhynchus mykiss. The sequence goes on from NC_048575.1 coordinate 6,689,607, forward strand.
CCTCCATTTTCCCCATGGATTATTGTTACTAAATCACCATTCAGGAGTTCAATTCAGATCACTCCTTTCTGTGTAAAATGCCAACTTCCCAGACACCAGAAAATGTAAAGTTCTGTCTGACAACAGCTCAGATATATCATGTATGGTGATGCTTATGTTTCCATGGCAACAGAGGGGGAATTGTGGTGGCGGAATATGAGGGGGGGGGGGGGGGGGGGGGGGGGGGTGAGCTGTTGTAACTTCTCAAGGTTTATGCTCTGTTCTGTGTTGGACTGTGATCTTATGTATTTCATAGACTCCTGGTATATATGTAACCTAACACAAGGCCGTTGTGTTCTGGAACTGTTGCTTACATTAAATAACGGTTGCGGTTGCGTAACGATATGATTGTATTCTCTCCTCCCACGATGTAAGGGACATGTAGCCATTTACTCTTTGAGCTCTTTCCCTGACTGAGATCAGAGAGGGATCTATCTTGCAGCTGCTCCAATGTATAAAAGATTCACTGTTGTAATTATAAATTAGTCTCTGCCTAATCTTTGGATCGGGTTTTCCACAAAAGTACCCCCCCTCCAAAAAAAAATTTTTTAGATGTTTTTTTTTTTTTTTTTTTTGATTATTATACATACTTTTGAAGAAAGACTGCCTTAAGTACTGTGGTTAGTTTTGTTTTACCTTATCGATTCAATTAAAGTGTAGTGGCTGGTGGGGTCGACTTGGATGAGGGGGTTCTCCGAGAGACTGAAATGGGGAGAGTGGAGGCCACACACACACACCCCAGAGAAGTGTAGGTCACAACATAAAACATAAAAAAATTAAGTTCTTCCTTCTCTCTCTCCCAAACCAAATCTTCCTTCTCCACCAGCCCCTCCCAGTAATACTCCCTTTACCTCACCCAAACCAAGCATGTCCCACCCTCTCATCCTTACCCACCCTTGCCCTCACAAGCCAAGCTTGTCCCACCCTCTTCCTCTTTGATATTGCATTTTTCGGCGCCCATGTATCTCATTGGCATCGACTAATTCCATCACTACTTCATAGAGAATAACAGTTACTTGGGGACAATAGAGTCTAGATTGTATTAGGGTGAGTGGGGAAAGAATATTGTCTCAATTTACAATAAGCTGGTTTTAAGCATCACTGTATGTAGCCTAGTGTGCTTATCACTTCTTCTGCTTTGTCCTCTCCTCGGGGCATTGGGCTCTCTTTCAACTGGAAAGTTTTCCTGCAGACTGTTCAGGGCTTCATCGGTGCTTGTGAACTCCCTCCCTTGTGTTCCCTTCTATACCCACAGCACTGCCAGGAATCGGACTTAATTCCTTTTTTCCTCCAGTGACTGTCTGATCGGAATGAATTGCTTGCATTTCCCCCCCCCCCCTTTCAGTTTAGCAGACAGATCCTGGATGAATTGAATGGACTGGCTATGGATTTTAATCACTTTTGCCCCCTTGTGCCTTCAGAATGTCGACATTGGTCTGATAGTTCAACAGTTTAAAGATGACCATGCAAGGTTATTTAGCGTTCTTCTGTTTCTCGGCCGAAGCGATGGCATCACTCCAGATGCTCCAGCTCTTCCAATATCAGATTGATCACGTAGCTGGAAAGGTCTCCTTTATTCCCAACATCTTCTGGTAGGGACAATATAATTGGACTTTTTTTTGTCTCGTTCTGTTTTCTTGCTGGTCCAGTTCATCTTCCACAGTTTGTACCTTTTGTTTCCAGAAGGCCCATTTTGTTGTCCTGTTCGTCCATGCGTCCATCCTTCATATGCATATCTGATACGATAGACTCTACTTTCCTTTTGACAAATCAACTGTTTTTTAAAACAACAGATTGTATCAGTTTGTTTGTTTTAGTGAGGATGTTTTCATGTATATCTTTCAGCTGTTCGCTGCTTTCATTTACATCTCCAAGATGTTCATTATCTTTTCCTCTAAGGGACGCAATGGCTTCTGGGTTTGAGTCGCAGCGTCACTTTTCCCGACAGATTGGTTTGCTGTTTTATAAAACTGACCTCTCTCTCTCGATTTTAGAGGCTTAATTTAAACTATGCTGTCTGGTTTCTACATATAACCTGAGCTTTTACAGGTACAAAACGGATCGATGTGTGCATGCGCCTCCTTTCAACCTCTGTCTATCTCTATGGTCCAGTATCACCTCTGTCTATCTATCTCTATGGTCCAGAATCACCTCTGTCTATCTCTATGGTTCAGAATCACCTCTGTCTATCTATCTCTATGGTCCAGAATCACCTCTGTCTATCTATCTCTATGGTCCAGAATCACCTCTGTCTATCTCTATGGTTCAGAATCACCTCGGTCTATCTCTATGGTCCAGAATCACCTCTGTCTATCTCTATGGTTCAGAATCACCTCTGTCTATCTCTATGGTTCAGAATCACCTCTGTCTATCTATCTCTATGGTCCATAATCACCTCTGTCTATCTCTATGGTCCAGAGTCACCTCTGTCTATCTCTATGGTCCAGAGTCACCTCTGTCTATCTCTATGGTCCAGAGTCACCTCTGTCTATCTCTATGGTCCAGAATCACCTCTGTCTATCTCTATGGTCCAGAATCACATCTGTCTATCTCTATGGTCCAGAATCACCTCTGTCTATCTATCTCTATGGTCTAGAATCACCTCTGTCTATCTAACTCTATGGTCCAGAATCACCTCTGTCTAGCTATCTCTATGTTCCAGAGTCACCTCTGTCTATCTCTATGGTCCAGAATCACATCTGTCTATCTCTATGGTCCAGAATGACCTCTGTGTATCTCTATAGTCCAGAATCACCTCTGTCTGTCTCAGAGGTCAAGGGAATGATCATTTCATTTGGCCTTTTATCTTTGTGGATTTGCTAGTCAAAGAACTGAATTGTTGGACAATTCATTACATTTATTGCAGACTATCCAAGGAATTCAATAGAAATCACACTACTGGAAACCTGCACTGTGGAAATATAACATTGTCAGTAAAGCAAATGAAAGCAATGTGGATAGCCAGTGTTTACTGTGTGAAACAACACATTCATTTTGATTGATGAATAGATGCATTTTTTTGCCATACAAAAGCCGATTTCTGTCCACTGCAGATTACTGAGGGTGCTTTTCTGACTGAATCTGGGCCTCCGGTGTGACACAGTAAATATTTCTTTGTTCATTTTGGCTTTGATGGAATACAGATGGCATTTTGCACACACTTTGGGCTGATTGTTTTACCGCTACCCAACCCCCTGCAGCCCCACCAGAGTCAAAGCTCACTGAGCGTAGTGCCATGCATAGGGATGCCTGGCCACACTTACTGTAAAACTCTGTCCTCAGCGATTTACTAGCGAGGGCCAGATGGGAGAACCCGCATTCGCAGCTCCTCCCTGTATTTCCTTAGAAATGTCTTGTGCACGACAGGGTGTTGACTAAAACAACCACAGACGTTTCAAAACATTACAAAATATAATGAAGTGGATGTTTCTGTAGCAATCTTAGATTCACAACCAATAACATTTCAGTTCAATGTCAAATAAAATAGTTGTCCACAACAGTCCAGCCTATATCCAAGGTGTTGAGTCAAATGTTCTATGTTTTGTGTAGTTTAGTTTTAGTTTTAGTTCTATAATTACTTTGTTCTCATGCATTGCAAGGATCCAAATCTTGATCCCAATTCTCATCAACTTCAGTGACGCATTGTATCGCGTGTGTCGCATGTGTCGCGTGTGTCGCGTGTGTCGCGTGTGTCGCGTGTATTTTCACAACTTCGCCTCATTAGACATGCCTTTACTTTTAAGGGCAGAAAAAACCCCTCCTCAATAAAAAGTACTGTATACTGTAGATCCTCATCAACAAGTACTGTATACTGTAGATCCTCATCAACAAATACTGTATACTGTAGATCCTCATCAACAAATACTGTATACTGTAGATCCTCATCAACAAATACTGTATACTGTAGATCCTCATCAACAAGTACTGTATACTGTAGATCCTCATCAACAAATACTGTATACTGTAGATCCTCATCAACAAGTACTGTATACTGTAGATCCTCATCAACAAGTACTGTATACTGTAGATCCTCATCAACAAATACTGTATACTGTAGATCCTCATCAACAAATACTGTATACTGTAGATCCTCATCAACAAGTACTGTATACTGTCGATCCTCATCAACAAGTACTGTATACTGTAGATCCTCATCAACAAGGACTGTATACTGTAGATCCTCATCAACAAATACTGTATACTGTAGATCCTCATCAACAAGTACTGTATACTGTAGATCCTCATCAACAAATACTGTATACTGTAGATCCTCATCAACAAGTACTGTATACTGTAGATCCTCATCAACAAGTACTGTATACTGTAGATCCTCATCAACAAGTACTGTATACTGTAGATCCTCATCAACAAGTACTGTATACTGTAGATCCTCATCAACAAATACTGTATACTGTAGATCCTCATCAACAAGTACTGTATACTGTAGATCCTCATCAACAAGTACTGTATACTGTAGATCCTCATCAACAAGTACTGTATACTGTAGATCCTCATCAACAAGTACTGTATACTGTAGATCCTCATCAACAAATACTGTATACTGTAGATCCTCATCAACAAATACTGTATACTGTAGATCCTCATCAACAAGTACTGTATACTGTAGATCCTCATCAATAACATCGGGATAGGGGAATGGAAATGAATTGATGGGATTTAACATGTTGTTGCTTAGCTACCGTGACAGATTCCTCAAGTAGCGCAGCACACAATGTAAATGTCCTGTAAATGTCATAAAACATTAGTCATTCCCGCCCATGTCCATATAATCCCCTTATGAAATAATTGCTTCATTAAACTTCAGTCTTAACAAGAAGTGGCAACTCGGGCCTGACTGCGTACGAGGAAGTCGGGGCTTGACAGATTCGACTGGAGTCAGTGGGAGACACTAAATGATGGATCAATATAGAACTATAATAGTGCTGATGGAACACAGCAGGGGGGACTGTGGGCGTATAATTATTTGTGAAGATCTGTCAGCCCCGAAATAAAATCTCTATTGGTCTTTGCAAAGAAGAGACAATAAGAACATTTAACCAAAGCCAAAAAGATATCCCAGAGGTTCAAAAGTGGTATGAAAGCCTAAACGATACCCCAGAGGTTCAAAAGTGGTGTGAAAGCAGGCAAAATTCGTACGTGTCTTTTCTGGGGCCTGGAATTTTTCCTGATCTCATGACCTGGTCAGGTAAAACTCTGGGCCCTATTTGTAGGCTGACAAAAGATGATGATTATTATAGATAGCTTAATTATTAATCTGTACACTCAGACTAAGGTGTATCAAACCCTTTCAAACTACCACAAAACCTTGTTAGTATTCATTCTGAATCTGATATCAAAAGAGCCAGAGAGAACAACTTAATTGAAAAACATACTCTGTAGTTTAGTGAACTACTATTGCAGAGCTGAGCGTTATGCAAACAATGATTACAATGTATTTTAAATATGAATGTGCCTCTGATTGAGAACCATACCATACCAGGCCAAACACACAACCACAACATAGAAAAAAGAACATAGACTACCCACCCCAACTCACGCCCTGAAGAAACTAAAACAAAGACATAACAAAGGAACTAAGGTCAGAACGTGACAATGAATTCCACTCTATACTCACACAATGCTAAGCAATGGATTTTGAAAAACAAAAAAATACAGTCAGGTTTCAATGTAGAAAAGCCTTTTAGTTGTATGTCATTAAACCTTTTATTTGTTCATCTGATTACAGTGCTCTTCTGCAATTACACTAATAACACTATACACAGTAGACTTTGTAACATTGTTTTTAGTTGTTGTGTGTAATTCATAAAATAGAGTGACATTGTTGTTATCCTGGTCTCCATCTGACCCCCGGAGGTTGGTTCCCAGGCACTCACTGTAGGAACTGATTGCCTGTAAAATCCATGTATGTGACTCGTTTTAGGAAATTAGGCGTATTTCGCGCGTCAGTACTTCACAGGAGAACCATTTGAACATAAACTTTGTATTTTTTTTCAAAATGCAGCAATGCCTTCTGGGCATGTGAACTTTCATGTGCGTTAATAACACATTGTTATGCTATCTTTAAATATGAATAAAATTGTCAAATTAGGAGCCTAGTCGGTTTACCCATGGAAAAAAGCCGGCAACCTTCCCCCTAGTCATGATTGGCTGAGGTAATGAGTGGGCTGGACATGCCGAGAGATGAGTTTGGATTGGTCTGCCATGTAACACGATTCTGTCTATAACAGGAGCTTTAAAAAAAAAGATATCTCTGGAAAACATAAAAACAGCCTAACCAGCTCTACTAGGGCGAGTAAAAGGATCAGTGAGCTGGTCTCTCATTTGTGTCTGGAAGTAGCTAGCAAGCTAGTTAGGTCAGAATGCTCTGATCAACCCTACTCATTGGCTTGAGCATCCAGTGTCAGTGTGCGCTCTGAACACACCGAGAGCAAAACACTTTGAATTTACGAACCGACAATCGGACAACGCTCTGAGTTTACGAACACCCAGAGTGCACTCTGAGTACACTCTGGCACTCAAGATCAAATTTACGAACACACCCGTAGTATAAACCAGCATTTAGTCCTGAAGTCTTTGGTCGTTTAGCACATGGCCTCACATGTGAATCCTTAAAGAGATGGGTGGGGCTAAAGCTTTATAGGGTGTGAACGATGCTGAATGGGTGTTGACAAAGAGGAGATCTCCAGTAGGTGTACCTAAACATTCAAGGGCCATTTTCTCAAAAGTGAGGTTACAAGTTTATTAAATTTCAAAGCGCAATTACTTTCCCATTGTTCCCCAACTGTCGTGTATGAGATACCATTTTCCATCTCTGAGTCTCTATCCTAAAATAATAATGTTAGCTGCTGGCTGCATGGTTGCATCTACCTAGCTATCTAATGCTAGCTACCTAGCTATATAGCTAGGCTACAAAAGCTAACGTTAGTAGTTTTGTTAGCTAGAGCCTCTTCAGCTATCAGGCAAAAATTCACATTTCTGCCTAAAATGACATACCCAAACTAAAAAGCATATAACTCAGGAATGATTTACAGCGCATGTATGGTATCATTTGAAACAAAACGCCTTGTAGTTTGTACATATATGATCAGATCATAGATAGGACTTACACAATCCAGACAGTAATGTGCACAAATAATTATAGTTTTACATTGAAAGGAATGTTTCACATCACATGAAGAAGAAGTTACTTCTAGGTGAATAGAGATTCTAAAATGTGTATTTGATTTGAGCCAAGCAGAGAAGCACTCACACTTCAACATTTCTGGCAGCAAAGGGATGGTGGACCCATCAGGGGGATGGTGTGCCCAGACTGGTTACCAGGGGGATGGTGGACACAGTCTGGTTACCAGGGGGATGGTGGACCCAGTCTGGTTACCAGTGGGATAGTGAACCCAGTCTGGTTACCAGGGGGATGGTGGACACAGTCTGGTTACCAGGGGGATGGTGGACCCAGTCTGGTAACAGGGCGATGGTGGACCCAGTCTGGTTACCATTGGGATAGTCAACCCAGTCTGGTTACCAGGGTGATGGTGGACCCAGTCTGGTTAGCAAGGGGATGGTGGACCCAGTCTGGTTACCAGGGGGATGGTGGACCCAGTCTGGTTACCAGGGGGATGGTGGACCCAGTCTGGTTACCAGTGGGATAGTGAACCCAGTCTGGTAACAGGGCGATGGTGGACCCAGTCTGGTTACCATTGGGATAGTCAACCCAGTCTGGTTACCAGGGTGATGGTGGACCCAGTCTGGTTAGCAAGGGGATGGTGGACCCAGTCTGGTTACCAGGGGGATGGTGGACCCAGTCTGGTTACCAGTGGGATAGTGAACCCAGTCTGGTTACCAGGGGGATGGTGGACCCAGTCTGGTTACCAGGGGGATGGTGGACCCAGTCTGGTTACCAGTGGGATAGTGAACCCAGTCTGGTTACCAGGGGGATGGTGGACCCAGTCTGGTTAGCAAGGGGATGATGGACCCAGTCTGGTAACAGGGGGATGGTGGACCCAGTCTGGTTACCAGGGGGATGGTGGACCCAGTCTGGTTACCAGTGGGATAGTGAACCCAGTCTGGTTACCAGGGGGATGGTGGACACAGTCTGGTTACCAGGGGGATGGTGGACCCAGTCTGGTTACCAGTGGGATAGTGAACCCAGTCTGGTTACCAGGGGGATGGTGGACCCAGTCTGGTTAGCAAGGGGATGATGGACCCAGTCTGGTAACAGGGCGATGGTGGACCCAGTCTGGTTACCATTGGGATAGTCAACCCAGTCTGGTTACCAGGGTGATGGTGGACCCAGTCTGGTTAGCAAGGGGATGGTGGACCCAGTCTGGTTACCAGGGCGATGGTGGACCCAGTCTGGTTACCAGGGGGATGGTGAACCCAGTCTGGTTACCAGTGGGATAGTCAACCCAGTCTGGTTACCAGGGGGATGGTGAACCCAGTCTGGAAACCAGTGGGATAGTGAACCCAGTCTGGTTACCAGGGGGATGGTGAACCCAGTCTGGTTACCAGGGGGATAGTGAACCCAGTCTGGTTACTGGGGCGATGGTGAACCCAGTCTGGTTAGCAGGGGGATGGTGAACCCAGTCTGGTTAGCAAGGGGATAGTGGACCTAGTCTGGTTACCAGGGCGATGGTGGACCCAGTCTGGTTACCAGGGGGATGATGAACCCAGTCTGGTTACTGGTGGCGATGGTGAACCCAGTCTGGTTAGCAGGGGGATAGGCGGTTGGCTCCCTCTCCCTCTCATAATCAGAGTCCTTTCTGGGGGGGGGCACTACATTACAGTGTAAACTGGTACAAAATACAAAGCCTGAAATGTGCCTTTGATTTAAACCGTGCACAAAAACTGTCAACAGGTACAAAGGCATGGAAATGTTTGGTTCGTGGTTCCAAACCTTTATCAGTTAATGTCGACTGAATGTTGCGCTGCCTGAAATACCCCTGAAGTACCCCCTCATGTGCATTTTACCACTAAGCCTATGGTCTCATGAGTCTTCTGAAGTACACCCCTGTGGATAGGCCAAGTAACCTCAGGGGTCCTAGTAACCCTGGTTGTTGCCTAAACATCAGACTGTTACCATGGTTACGCCGTGATATCAGCCTGAAAGAAGTCGCTGTATAAAAAAAGGCAGAATGTTAAATAAAATTATATTCACACTTACTTTACCGATTGTACATGCTGTTGATCCTTTTGGCGGTAGGAGGTTGAGATAGGATATCCACAAGAAAGTGTTGTCTATCCAACTTTTTGTGGCGCCGGTAGATTCTGTCACTTGTATAATCAATCTGTCGACACATTGCACATGATGCACAATATGTAAACAATAACTGAATGTAACTGAATGTAGTCGAATGAAGCACGTTACTTCGCAATCAACTGGAAGTGTTTGCTCTTCTGTTAGGCTTGGCCATATTGTAGAAGTGTTTGCTCTTCTGTTATGCTTGGCCATATTGTAGAAGTGTTTGCTCTTCTGTTATGCTTGGCCATATTGTAGAAGTGTTTGCTCTTCTGTTATGCTTGGCCATATTGTAGAAGTGTTTGCTCTTCTGTTATACTTGGGCATATTGTAGAAGTGTTTGCTCTTCTGTTATGCTTGGCCATATTGTAGAAGTGTTTGCTCTTCTGTTATGCTTGGCCATATTGTAGAAGTGTTTGCTCTTCTGTTATGCTTGGCCATATTGTAGAAGTGTTTGCTCTTCTGTTATGCTTGGCCATATTGTAGAAGTGTTTGCTCTTCTGTTATGCTTGGCCATATTGTAGAAGTGTTTGCTCTTCTGTAATGCTTGGCCATATTGTAGAAGTGTTTGCTCTTCTGTTATGCTTGGCCATATTGTAGAAGTGTTTGCTCTTCTGTTATGCTTGGCCATATTGTAGAAGTGTTTGCTCTTCTGTTATGCTTGGCCATATTGTAGAAGTGTTTGCCAAATTGCATCAGTATTGAAAAAAAAAAACGTAAATACAAACTATACAGACCAGCTTACTGAAGGTCGGGTTGATAACACATACCCTGTGGATATTTTTTATCAGAATACCCCTGACACAGGGACAAAATTGGTGGACAACAGGTACAGTAAATTTAAATGAAATTTGTTTAACATTCTGACTTGTAGTGGGACTGTTCGGAAAGCGCTGAGCCTACACGTTAGAGACAAGTGTAAGTATTTCACTCACGTATTCTAAAAAGAGGCTACCATGGTTGTGAACCACTGCAGTAGGGCAGTATTGCCCAGTGGTTCACACACACACAATGGAGTTATACAGTGGGGGGGGAGATAAACAAGTCTAAGCGCACAATGACCCAGACGGGAATATGATATTCTGTTGTACTAAGGTAAAACATATCCTATTCTGAAAAGCATTGGAAAATATAAAGATTGATCGTTATCTAAAGCAAAATAACAGTAATGCTTTGAGTCTGGACCTTAGATAAATGTCCCAAATGGTACCCTATTCCCTACATAGTGCACTACTTTAGACCTGAGTCCACATCCCAAATGGTACCCTATTCCCTACATAGTGCACTACTTTAGACCTGAGTCCACATCCCAAATGGTACCCTATTCCCTTTGTAGTAAAGTAGGTTCAAGGTCAGAAGTAGTGCACTATGTAGGGAATTGAATGCCATTTGGGACTTGCACAAAAAAAAAACGAATTCAATAAAATCAAATCAAATTGTATTGTATTGGTCACATACACATATTTAACAGATGTTATTGGTCACATACACATATTTATCAGATGTTATTGCGGGTGTAGCAAAATGCTTGTGTTCCTAGCTCCAACAGTGCAGTAGTATCTAACTAAATGCTTGTGTTCCTAGCTCCAACAGTGCAGTAGTATCTAACTAAATGCTTGTGTTCCTAGCTCCAACAGTGGAGTAGTATCTAACTAAATGCTTGTGTTCCTAGCTCCAACAGTGCAGTAATATCTAACTAAATGCTTGTGTTCCTAGCTCCAACAGTGGAGTAATATCTAACTAAATGCTTGTGTTCCTAGCTCCAACAGTGCAGTAATATCTTACTAAATGCTTGTGTTCCTAGCTCCAACACCTAGCTCCAACAGTGGAGTAATATCTAACTAAATGCTTGTGTTCCTAGCTGCAACAGTGGAGTAGTATCTAATCATTCACAATAATACACACCAATCTCAAAGTAAAAGAATGGAATTAAGAAATATATAAATATTAGGATGAGCAATGTTGGAATGGCATTGACTGGAATACAGTAGAATACAGTACATATGAAATGAGTAAATCAGTATGTAAACATTATTAAAGTGACCAGGGATGTCATGTCTATGTACATGGGGCAGGAGCCTCTAAGGTGCAGGGTTGAGTAACCGGGTGGTAGTCGGCTAGTGACAGTGACAAAATTCTGGCCTTGAGATGTAAGTCGTTTTTTAGACTTTAGGTCCCAGCTTTGATGCACCTGTACTGACTTCACCTTCTGGATTTTAGTGGGGTGAACAGGCCGTGGCTTGGGTGGTTGATGTCCTTGATGATCTTTTTGGCCTTCCTGTGATATCGGTGCTGTAGGTGTCCTGGAGGTCAGGCAGTGTGTGGGCAGATTGCACCACCCTCTGGAGAGCCCTTTGGTTGCAAGCAATGACACACGTTTTCTAGATGCATAACTAACCAGAACAAATAAAAAGCTCAAGTGGGTTAAATGAAGTCAGGAAGTTGTACTTACAATATTAAAACGAGGATCCAGTCAACACTTCAAGAAAAAACTCCTCTGCAGAATCGCAGTTGTCCGAGTCGCTGCTATTTTCAAATCAAATCAAATCAAATTTTATGTGTCACATACACATGGTTAGCAGATGTTAATGCGAGTGTAGCGAAATGCTTGTGCTTCTAGTTCCGACAATGCAGTAATAACCAACAAGTAATCTAACTAACAATTCCAAAACTACTGTCTTGTAGTGTTCCGTGCTGGTCGCCCTGTTATCCAGAATCATAGCCGTAGTCCGTGACTGCTTTCTGCCACTAGCCATATTGATACCATGTACAATTTCTAGCTATACGAATACACTCGCTAGCTATCTACATCTGTACAAAATTGAAGTAAAACTGTCTAAAAAAAAAATGTAGTCAAAACAGTGTTTGCACTGTGCATTATGTCCACAACGTGGGTAGGTTGGCTGATGCCTCAGACTCTTTGCATTCTGGCGGAAGTAATCCATTCTCAATGGAGCAGTCCACAACACGACATTGGGGATGCCCATTCTCAATGGAGCAGTCCACAACACGACATTGGGGATGCCCATTCTCAATGGACCAGTCCACAACACTACATTGGGGATGCCCATTCTCAATGGAGCAGTCCACAACACTACATTGGGGATGCCCATTCTCACACTACATTGGGGATGCCCATTCTCAATGGAGCAGTCCACAACACTACATTGGGGATGCCCATTCTCACACTACATTGGGGATGCCCATTCTCAATGGAGCAGTCCACAACACTACATTGGGGATGCCCATTCTCAATGGAGCAGTCCACAACACGACATTGGGGATGCCCATTCTCAATGGAGCAGTCCACAACACTACATTGGGGATGCCCATTCTCAATGGAGCAGTCCACAACACTACATTGGGGATGCCCATTCTCAATGGAGCAGTCCACAACACTACATTGGGGATGCCCATTCTCAATGGAGCAGTCCACAACACGACATTGGGGATGCCCATTCTCAATGGAGCAGTCCACAACACTACATTGGGGATGCCCATTCTCAATGGAGCAGTCCACAACACTACAGTGCCTTGCGAAAGTATTCGGCCCCCTTGAACTTTGCGACCTTTTGCCACATTTCAGGCTTCAAACATAAAGATATAAAACTGTATTTTTTTGTGAAGAATCAACAACAAGTGGGACACAATCATGAAGTGGAACGACATTTATTGGATATTTCAAACTTTTTTAACAAATCAAAAACTGAAAAATTGGGCGTGCAAAATTATTCAGCCCCTTTACTTTCAGTGCAGCAAACTCTCTCCAGAAGTTCAGTGAGGATCTCTGAATGATCCAATGTTGACCTAAATGACTAATGATGATAAATACAATCCACCTGTGTGTAATCAAGTCTCCGTATAAATGCACCTGCACTGTGATAGTCTCAGAGGTCCGTTAAAAGCGCAGAGCGCATCATGAAGAACAAGGAACACACCAGGCAGGTCCGAGATACTGTTGTGAAGAAGTTTAAAGCCGGATTTGGATACAAAAAGATTTCCCAAGCTTTAAACATCCCAAGGAGCACTGTGCAAGCGATAATATTGAAATGGAAGGAGTATCAGACCACTGCAAATCTACCAAGACCTGGCCGTCCCTATAAACTTTCAGCTCATACAAGGAGAATACTGATCAGAGATGCAGCCAAGAGGCCCATGATCACTCTGGATGAACTGCAGAGATCTACAGTTGAGGTGGGAGACTCTGTCCATAGGACAACAATCAGTTGTATATTGCACAAATCTGGCCTTAATGGAAGAGTGGCAAGAAGAAAGCCATTTCTTAAAGATATCCATAAAAAGTGTGTTTAAAGTTTGCCACAAGCCACCTGGGAGACACACCAAACATGTGGAAGAAGGTGCTCTGGTCAGATGAAACCAAAATTGAACTTTTTGGCAACAATGCAAAACATTATGTTTGGCGTAAAAGCAACACAGCTCATCACACTGAACACACCATCCCCACTGTCAAACATGGTGGTGGCAGCATCATGGTTTGGGCCTGCTTTTCTTCAGCAGGGACAGGGATGATGGTTAAAATTGATGGGAAGATGGATGGAGCCAAATACAGGACCATTCTGGAAGAAAACCTGATGGAGTCTGCAAAAGACCTGAGACTGGGACGGAGATTTGTCTTCCAACAAGACAATGATCCAAAACATAAAGCAAAATCTACAATGGAATGGTTCAAAAATAAACATATCCAGGTGTTAGAATGGCCAAGTCAAAGTCCAGACCTGAATCCAATCGAGAATCTGTGGAAAGAACTGAAAACTGCTGTTCACAAATGCTCTCCATCCAACCTCACTGAGCTCGAGCTGTTTTGCAAGGAGGAATGGGAAAAAAATTCAGTCTCTCGATGTGCAAAACTGATAGAGACATACCCCAAGCGACTTACAGCTGTAATCGCAGCAAAAGGTGGCGCCACAAAGTATTAACTTAAGGGGGCTGAATAATTTTGCACGCCCAATTTTTCAGTTTTTGATTTGTTAAAAAAGTTTGAAATATCCAATAAATGTCGTTCCACTTCATGATTGTGTCCCACTTGTTGTTGATTCTTCACAAAAAAATACAGTTTTATATCTTTATGTTTGAAGCCTGAAATGTGGCAAAAGGTCGCAAAGTTCAAGGGGGCCGAATACTTTCGCAAGGCACTGTACATTGGGGATGCCCATTCTCAATGGAGCTGTCCACAACACTACATTGGGGATGCCCATTCTCAATGGACCAGTCCACAACACTACATTGGGGATGCCCATTCTCAATGGAGCAGTCCACAACACTACATTGGGGATGCCCATTCTCAATGGAGCAGTCCACAACACTACATTGGGGATGCCCATTCTCAATGGAGCAGTCCACAACACTACATTGGGGATGCCCATTCTCAATGGAGCAGTCCACAACACTACATTGGGGATGCCCATTCTCAATGGAGCAGTCCACAACACTACATTGGGGATGCCCATTCTCAATGGAGCTGTCCACAACACGACATTGGGGATGCCCATTCTCAATGGAGCAGTCCACAACACTACATTGGGGATGCCCATTCTCAATGGAGCAGTCCACAACACGACATTGGGGATGCCCATTCTCAATGGAGCAGTCCACAACACTACATTGGGGATGCCCATTCTCAATGGAGCAGTCCACAACACTACATTGGGGATGCCCATTCTCAATGGAGCAGTCCACAACACTACATTGGGGATGCCCATTCTCAATGGAGCAGTCCACAACACTACATTGGGGATGCCCATTCTCAATGGAGCAGTCCACAACACTACATTGGGGATGCCCATTCTCAATGGAGCAGTCCACAACACTACATTGGGGATGCCCATTCTCAATGGAGCTGTCCACAACACGACATTGGGGATGCCCATTCTCAATGGAGCAGTCCACAACACTACATTGGGGATGCCCATTCTCAATGGAGCAGTCCACAACACGACATTGGGGATGCCCATTCTCAATGGAGCAGTCCACAACACTACATTGGGGATGCCCATTCTCAATGGAGCAGTCCACAACACTACATTGGGGATGCCCATTCTCAATGGAGCTGTCCACAACACTACATTGGGGATGCCCATTCTCAATGGACCAGTCCACAACACGACATTGGGGATGCCCATTCTCAATGGACCAGTCCACAACACTACATTGGGGATGCCCATTCTCAATGGAGCAGTCCACAACACGACATTGGGGATGCCCATTCTCAATGGAGCAGTCCACAACACTACATTGGGGATGCCGGCACTAGGCTGCGGTCAGTTCTGTGTACCTGTATGCACTCAATATTTTCAACTCCTGCTTTGATTTTTTTTTGGAGGGCTGGATATCTAGCCTGCATTTTCTGTACTTGATGCACATGTAGCTTCACTTTTCAACTAGCTAAACGCTAGCTAGTTGGAGTCTGTGTGAGTTAACCACCACATGGTAAAGCACTGCAAGAGTAAAACATATTGAACGCATGCGGTTCACAGAATGCACCTACCGCAGCAACCCCCCAATGAGGCGTTGCGGACTGCTACATCAAAAATAAATGGCCTCCGCCGGAACACAAAGAGTTTGGTGCATCTGGTGGACATGTGGCTTTGCGCACTGCTCTTGCAAAAAATATGAAAACTCATTCTTCTTCTTTGGTACCATGGCGTTCACCCAGGCCGACGACCGGTGGGGAACGGAACTCTTTAGTTCAACACACCTTGTAACTCTTCTTCAGTAAAACCATACACCCAAGTACTACTCTCTGTGATTTTACATTCCATTTCTTTGGTACAGTTGAATAACGATGGCAATGAAGAAGAAGCAAACCTTACTGAAGCACAAATTCGTATCACTCTCTTCACTACTCTGGCAATCTCAACCTGTCTCTCTCGCACCTGACACTTCTAATCCCCAGCAATACTTCATATTCCTTTGTCCCATGATCTTCTGCACACTTCTCACATCTCAGAACCGCCCTCTTACACACTGCTGCAACATGACCATAAGCTCGGCACAAAAGCTCTCACGGGATAACTAACATGTCCTAACATAACTTTGTCAGGTAAAGGCTGCTTCAACAGGACAGACCGTGTCTTTTCGTTTCACCACACTCGCCACCGGGTCTGCTTCGACGCCAAATGGAGGGAATCTTCCATTTCAGTTGCTCCGCCTCAACACTTCACGCCACTTCCGGTAATCATTCCTTTCACAGGTGCCCTACTCCGGAGAGCACAGTCACAGGTCTTGACCCAAGGTTGCGTGACGCGAAGTGCTCGCTCCCTCTGGGCGGAAGAAACACAAAAGATTATCACAAGTCCCCATAGATCGACTTTCATCGATTTAATTGTACCCAATTTATTTTCTGCCAAGCCTGAGACTATATGGGTCAGCCAAAAGGCATGGATACGCTTTCTCTGAAATGTTCACTCCCACTGGGCCAGAATCATCCTTTGCATGACCATCAAGGTGAGATTCAGGAATCCGAGGTCTTCACCACACCTGCCACTGCAGGTAATTCATCTTCCCTCTCGTCAGGTTCAATTTCTGAGCCATTAGAGACAGTAGACGTACCGGTTCCCTTAACACACATTTTTCCTCTGCACTCGGCTCTTCTCCTTCTTCCTCTATGTCCATGACCACATTTATTCGTTCACCACGCTCATGGTGTGCCTTCATCCACTGTATTGTTTGAGGAACACACACTTATGGCCTTTCTCCAATACCCAGCATCTGTTCCTTAGCCCACTAGTCTGGCTAGTATCTCCTGCCTCTCCTTGCTCGCAAAACATGCTGTAGTTGCCATTCATCTTTCTGCAAGTGTTGCCAACTATTTTCCTGAAGGATTATCTTATTAGCTTCAGGCCTGTATAGGTTTCATTACACAGGGACCCAGTGTAATGCTGTCGGAAAAATGTGGATCACGTCCCTAATGGTGTGACTAGGTGGACGTACTGTATATTGATACACTACAGACAAACTTTATTGGATTTCTTAGCAAATATGCTGGCTATGTTAGGAACAAACTAACAATTTATTTGATACCCCATCAAACACAGACAACAACAACTAATTTTACAAAATATTTGATAATTGTGAAAATCAAAACACAAAATAAACATTTAGACATTTCAAGCTCTGGATCAATATGGATCAATATGGGTTGCTACTACAAAAATACACATGGTGTGCTTTGATCAGTACAGTGCATTCGGAAAGTATTCAGACCCCTTGACTTTTTCCACATTTTGTTATTTTACAGCCTTATTCTAAAATTGATTAAATCTTTCCCCCTTATCAATCTACACACAATACCCCATAAGGACAAAGCAAAAACAGGTTTTTAGAATTTTTTGTAAATGTATTAAATATAAAAAACATAAATACCTCATTTACGTAATTGAGCTCAGGTGCATCCTGTTTCCATTGATCATCCTTGAGATGTTTATACAACTTCATTGTAGTCCACCTGTGGTAAATTAAATTGATTGGATATAATTTGGAAAGGCACACACCTGTCTATATAAGGTCCCACAGTTGACAGTGTATGTCAGAGCCAAAACCAAGCCATGAGGTCGAAGTAATTGTCCGTAGGGCTCCGAGACAAGATTGTGTCGAGGCACAGATCTGGGGAAAGTTACCAAAACATTTCTGCAGCATTGAAGGTCCACAAGACTCCTTTGCACCCCAGTATCTCTACTTGCACATTCATCTTCTGCACATCTATCACTCCAGTGTTTACTTGCTAAATTGTTATTATTTCGACACTAGGGCCTATTTATTGCCTTTACCTCCCTTATCTTACCCCATTTTCACACACTGTATATACAGTAGGGAGAACAAGTATTTGATACACTGCCGATTTTACAGGTTTTCCTACTTACAAAGCATGTAGAGGTCTGTAATTTTTTATCATAGGTACACTTCAACTGTGAGAGATGGAATCTAATACAAAAATCCAGAAAATCACATTGTATGATTTTTAAGTAATTAACTTACATTTTATTGCATGACATAAGTATTTGATACATCAGAAAAGCAGAACTTAATATTTGGTACAGAAACCTTTGTTTGCAATTACAGAGATCATACATTTCCTCTAGTTCTTGACCAGGTTTGCACACACTGCAGCAGGGATTTTGGCCCACTCCTCCATACACACCTTCTCCACATCCTTCAGGTTTCGGGGCTGTCCCTGGGCAATACGGACTTTCAGCTCCCTCCAAAGATTTTCTATTGGGTTCAGGTCTGGAGACTGGATAGGCCACTCCAGGACCTTGAGATGCTTCTTATGGAGTCACTCCTTTGTTACCCTGGCTGTGTGTTTCGGGTCGTTGTCATGCTGGAAGACCCAGCCACGACCCATCTTCAATGCTCTTACTGAGGGAAGGAGGTTGTTGGCCAAGATCTCGCGATACATGGCCCCAACCATCCTCCCCTCAATATGGTGCAGTCGTCCTGTCCCCTTTGCAGAAAAGCATCCCCAAAGAATGATGTTTCTACCTCCATGCTTCACGGTTGGGATGGTGTTCTTGGGGTTGTACTCATCCTTCTTCTTCCTCCAAACACGGCGAGTGGAGTTTAGACCAAAAAGCTCAATTTTTGTCTCATCAGACCACATGACCTTCTCCCATTCCTCCTCTGGATCATCCAGATGGTCATTGGCAAACTTCAGACGGGCCTGGACATGCGCTGGCTTGAGTAGGGGGACCTTGCGTGCGCTGCAGGATTTTAATCCATGACGGCGTAGTGTGTTACTAATGGTTTTCTTTGAGACTGTGGTCCCAGCTCTCTTTGGGTCATTGACCAGGTTCTGCCGTGTAGTTCTGGGCTGATCCCTCACCTTCCTCATGACCATTGATGCCCCACGAGGTGAGATCTTGCATGGAGCCCCAGACCGAGGTTGATTGACCGTCATCTTGAACTTCTTCCATTTTCTAATAATTGCGCCAACAGTTGTTGCCTTCTCACCAAGCTTCTTGCCTATTGTCCTGTAGCCCATCTCAGCCTTGTGCAGGTCTACAATTTTATCCTTGATGTCTTTACACGGCTCTCTGGTCTTGGCCATTGTGGAGAGGTTGGAGTAGGTTTGATTGAGTGTGTGGGCATTTGTCTTTTATACAGGTAACGAGTTCAAACAGGTGCAGTTAATACAGGTAATGAGTGGAGAACAGGAGGGCTTCTTAAAGAAATACTAACAGGTCTGTGAGAGCTGGAATTCTTACTGGTTGGTAGGTGATCAAATACTTATGTCATGCAATAAAATGCAAATTAATTACTTAACAATCATACAATGTGATTTTCTGGATTTTTGTTTTAGATTCCGTCTATCACAGTTGAAGTGTACCTATGATAAAAATTACAGACCTCTACATGCTTTGTAAGTAGGAAAACCTGCAAAATCGGCAGTGTATCAAATACTTGTTCTCCCCACTGTAGACTTTTCTATTGTGTTATTGACTGTACGTTTCTTTATTCCATGTGTAACTTTGTGTAGTTGTTTGTGTCGCACTGCTGTGCTTTATCTTGGCCAGGTCTCAGTTGTAAATGAGAACTTGTTCTCAACTGGCCTACCCGGTTAAATAAGGTTAAATATTATTTTTTTTAATGGACAAAAAAATGTATTTTCTTTCAAAAACACGGACATTTCTAAGTGACCCCAAACTTTTGAACGGTAGTGTGTCTCATGTGCCAAGCAGGAGGGGAGCATGAGCGAAGAAATAAACTAAGTGCAGAGTGCAAAGTCAAACAACGAAGTGCTGGTGTAACCAAACATAGTTGTTTAGGGGCATGGTTGATGAGGCGCTGTAGGCTGTAGCTAGGAGACTACTGTGACTGACAAGTGAATCCACCTGTCGCAGCGAGCTTGGCGGGTTACCGCGTGAGATCCCAGGGACAGGGTTGAATTCACTAGACAAAACAGAGACAAACCCTGGCAGAAATTGGGGGACGGTACTATGTCAAGTTGTCCAATTAGAAACGACTGCTTTTTCTTTTCGGTTGCAATTTTTTTTCTATGACGTGAATTAATGAATATGTGTGGTAAACGCGTTAGGGGCCACACCAGATTGAAAAGTACCGCGGAAAATGCTGTCTCGCCAACCTTTTCCGGCGGCTCTGCGATATGCCATATTAGTTGATTTGTTGTCTAACTTCCTGTTTTGTTTTATCTGAGGTCCTGGCGTCATATACAGATGCTCATATAACAACGTTATGAGAATAGCATAACATAACACCAGTCATTAAATACCACGATTGTGTGTTGACATCAGCTAACTCACTACCTTACCTCTAACACCTCATAGCCATACATTAAATCATTATTCACCCAAATCCACACACAATAACATATTTGGGGGCTCAACTGGGATCTGGACTTTTTATATGGCTTTGTTAACTTCTGTAACTCGGATTTTGGTATCTGTGTGGTTGGACTGTGTGGTTGGACTGTGTGGTTGGACTGTGTTGTTGGACTGTGTGGTTGGACTGTGTGGTTGGACTGTGTGGTTGGATGGACTGTGTGGTTGGATGGACTGTGTGGTTGGATGGACTGTGTTGTTGGACTGTGTGGTTGGACTGTGTGGTTGGACTGTGTGGTTGGACTGTGTTGTTGGACTGTGTGGTTGGACTGTGTGGTTGGACTGTGTGGTTGGACTGTGTTGTTGGACTGTGTGGTTGGACTGTGTAGTTGGACTGTGTGGTTGGACTGTGTAGTTGGACTGTGTGGTTGGACTGTGTTGTTGGACTGTGTGGTTGGACTGTGTGGTTGGACTGTGTTGTTGGACTGTGTTGTTGGACTGTGTGGTTGGACTGTGTGGTTGGACTGTGTAGTTGGACTGTGTTGTTGGACTGTGTGGTTGGACTGTGTGGTTGGACTGTGTAGTTGGACAGTGTGGTTGGACTGTGTGGTTGGACTGTGTAGTTGGACTGTGTTGTTGGACTGTGTAGTTGGACTGTGTAGTTGGACTGTGTTGTTGGACTGTGTTGTTGGACTGTGTAGTTGGACTGTGTTATTGGACTGTGTTGTTGGACTGTGTTGTTGGACTGCGTTGTTGGACTGTGTAGTTGGACTGTGTTGTTGGACTGTGTTGTTAGACTGTGTTGTTGTAATGTGTTATTGGCTATTTTCTGCAGCACTTGTGGGAACATTTTGTCATGGAATAACAAAGCTGCTGAAACAGTTTGTCTCTTTAGAAAACATCAATCATCAAAGATTTCTTAAAAATACCAATAAAATCTGGCGTGCTCTCGCTTTTCTCTGTCAAAACCGAAATTGAAAGCCATTGTGTCCAATCAACCTTCCAAAACATTCTGTATTTCAAATTATGCAAATTGCGTTCCACAGCTTCAGGCGATGTCCCTCTGTCCTTCACACAACATCAATAATGGAAGGCGTCGCTTCAGTACATGTATGACTAAACATGTTATGTCAAAAAATCTATGCAAAATAAAGTGTGATTGTACTGAATTGTATGTCTGGATAAAATGTTCCCCTGTGTCACACTCAGAGTTATGCACAGACTTTTTTTGTGTGTGTGTGGGGGGGGGGGGGAGACAGTTGCTCAAGTTAAAAAAGGGCAGCCTTGCCCCCCCCCCCCCTTCCAAAAAAAAGGGGGGAAAAAGGATTCATGATTCATAACTCGAAATGAACTTCCTCTGTAACCAAAATGTCTGCAATAACACACTCACTCATCACACGTTGTAAGCAAGTTAGTGCCATTGACTCCTAGGCCCAGAGACAAGCTAGTGCCATTGACTCCTAGGCCCAGAGACAAGCTAGTGCCATTGACTCCTAGGCCCAGAGACAAGCTAGTGCCATTGACTCCTAGGCCCAAAGACAAGTTAGTGCCATTGACTCCTAGGCCCAAAGACAAGTTAGTGCCATTGACTCCTAGGCCCAGAGACAAGCTAGTGCCATTGACGCCTAGGCCCAGAGACAAGCTAGTGCCATTGACTCCTAGGCCCAGAGACAAGCTAGTGCCATTGACGCCTAGGCCCAGAGACAAGCTAGTGCCATTGACTCCTAGGCACAGAGACAAGCTAGTGCCATTGACTCCTAGGCCCAGAGACAAGCTAGTGCCATTGACTCCTAGGCCCAGAGACAAGCTAGTGCCATTGACTCCTAGGCCCAGAGACAAGCTAGTGCCATTGACTCCTAGGCCCAGAGACAAGCTAGTGCCATTGACGCCTAGGCCCAGAGACAAGCTAGTGCCATTGACTCCTAGGCCCAGAGACAAGCTAGTGCCATTGACGCCTAGGCCCAGAGACAAGCTAGTGCCATTGACTCCTAGGCACAGAGACAAGCTAGTGCCATTGACTCCTAGGCCCAGAGACAAGCTAGTGCCATTGACTCCTAGGCCCAGAGACAAGCTAGTGCCATTGACTCCTAGGCCCAAAGACAAGTTAGTGCCATTGACTCCTAGGCCCAGAGACAAGCTAGTGCCATTGACGCCTAGGCCCAGAGACAAGCTAGTGCCATTGACTCCTAGGCCCAGAGACAAGCTAGTGCCATTGACGCCTAGGCCCAGAGACAAGCTAGTGCCATTGACTCCTAGGCACAGAGACAAGCTAGTGCCATCGACTCCTAGGCCCAGAGACAACGGCAGATGATTGACATCGGTAAAAGAGTGGCTATCAGCTGATCAGAGTGAATTATGTAAATATGCTAGCTATCTGTCTGGTTAGCTATGCTGTATCGAAACAAACTCGTTTTTGACTTGATGTGAGTTTGTTCTGCTGTTGACATCCGCCTCTTACTAAAAAGCAGAATTGCCCCCATTCTTTATACCTAACAGTGAGAGATGCACGTGACAGATACAAGTCAAAAGTAGCTTCCTACCAGTATTCAAGTATCCCCTCCTGGAGCCCGCAGTCAGTGGCCATGGTATGCAAGTCAGACAAGTGCGCTCTTGGGGCAGGAGAAATTGTATTTCCTCAGATTCAAGAGCTTATGTCATTAGCTAGTTTAATGTCGAATTTCGTTTGACTCTCTACAAAATTGTAGAGAGTCAAAATGATGGCTAAAGAGCTGGGCTAAAGGGCTGGTGCTTGAGTACTGGTTGAGCCCTATCTGTCCCTGGTCGTACAGTATTTCGTACTGTTAGCTATTAGCTTTTATGACTTTGGCCGGTATTTTGTCTTATTGCACGTTTGTCAATTAAATTCCAACAGTGTCATTGCTTTAATGACATGTGACAGCTGTTGTGCGGTAGGATTCATAAAGATTGAAGGTCACTCGACGGGCACTTTACAAAATTAACTCTGTGATTTAATGTGTGGCTCTAAACCTGACAATTCATCACTCTAGCATACTGTGTGTAACAAGCATCAACAAGTTCATGAAAGAAGTCTCTGCTCGCTTTATAATAGAGAAGGCAGAATCAATTAAACTCTGATGAACCTTTCAGTATTTTACACCTGAGGTCCTACGAAGGTAATTTCTGACAGAAGGCATGGCACATTAAATATTGTATTAAAACGTGCGTCTTATTTATGTGCACAGAGAATTATTTCTACAATTTTTATCTTATTATTCCCCTGCACCAGGGATATCTTATTCCCCTGCACCAGGGTTATCTTATTCTCCTGCACCAGGGTTATCTTATTCTCCTGCACCAGGGTTATCTTATTCTCCTGCACCAGGGTTATCTTATTCTCCTGCACCAGGTTTATCTTATTCTCCTGCACTAGGGTTATCTTATTCTCCTGCACCAGGGTTATCTTATTCTCCTGCACCAGGGTTATCTTATTCTCCTGCACCAGGGTTATCTTATTCTCCTGCACCAGGGTTATCTTATTCTCCTGCACCAGGGTTATCTTATTCTCCTGCACCAGGGTTATCTTATTCTCCTGCACCAGGGTTATCTTATTCTCCTGAACCAGGGTTATCTTATTCTCCTGCACCAGGGTTATCTTATTCTCCTGAACCAGGGTTATCTTATTCTCCTGCACCAGGGTTATCTTATTCTCCTGCACCAGGGTTATCTTATTCTCCTGCACCAGGGTTATCTTATTCTCCTGCACCAGGGTTATCTTATTCTACTGCACCAGGGTTATCTTATTCTCCTGCACCAGGGTTATCTTATTCTCCTGCACCAGGGTTATCTTATTCTCCTGCACCAGGGTTATCTTATTCTCCTGCACTAGGGTTATCATATTCTCCTGCACCAGGGTTATCTTATTCTCCTGCACCAGGGTTATCTTATTCTCCTGCACCAGGGTTATCTCATTCTCCTGCACCAGGGTTATCTTATTCTCCTGCACCAGGGTTATCTTATTCTCCTGCACCAGGGTTATCTTATTCTCCTGCACCAGGGTTATCTTATTCTCCTGAACCAGGGTTATCTTATTCTCCTGCACTAGGGTTATCTTATTCCCCTGCACCAGGGTTATCTTATTCCCCTGCACCAGGGTTATCTTATTCTCCTGCACCAGGGTTATCTTATTCTCCTGCACCAGGGTTATCTTATTCTCCTGAACCAGGGTTATCTTATTCTCCTGCACCAGGGTTATCTTATTCTCCTGCACCAGGGTTATCTTATTCTCCTGCACCAGGGTTATATTATTCTCCTGAACCAGGGTTATCTTATTCTCCTGCACCAGGGTTATCTTATTCCCCTGCACCAGGGTTATCTTATTCTCCTGCACCAGGGTTATCTTATTCTCCTGCACCAAAGGTATGTTGTTGTGTGTGCGACAGATGAAGCTGATCCTGTCAACTGTGTTGGTAGATACCTTAGACAAGCATTACATCTGTGTACCAAAATAGAAGCCAATCCAAAAGAAATACAGCTCCATCAGAGAGAGACAGTCCCCACTGATCGTCCAAAATATATCAAGTGGGATGTTTTAAATGCTAACTTCTCAACGTCAGTTATTAAGAGCAGTGCAGCAGTGCACCATGGGGCCGTGGGGAGCACATTTCTCCACTACCCCTTTCCTCTGACTGACAGACCCTTTCCTCTGACCGACAGACCCTTTCCTCTGCCCGACAGACCCTTTCCTCTGACCGACAGACCCTTTCCTCTGCCCGACAGACCCTTTCCTCTCACCGACAGACCCCTTCCTCTGACCGACAGACCCTTTCTGATGGATAGATCAGTCACTCTGCTTTGCTCTATACTGCACCGTACCCCCTCCCTGACACGCACACACACACACACACACAGTAGCCAGTCCAACTCCCTGACAGAGCAAGGAAACTTAGGATGGTGTGGGACTCAGAAGAGGAGTGTAGAGTCTGGCACAGGAAACCTTTTTGAGCCCTAAGCTTCATAATGCATTACGCTGCCCTGTTTTTACTTTTATGACCGAAGATGTTTTCACGCCCTGGAAACGGATGGATAGCAGAGTCCAATGAGGTGTTAGCCCTTGCCGGGCAGCAATTGGTCCAATGGGGTGCTAGCCCTAGCCATGCAGTAATTGGTCCAATGGGGTGCTAGCCCTAGCCATGCAGTAATTGGTCCAATGGGGTGCTAGCCCTAGCCATGCAGTAATTGGTCCAATGGGGTGCTAGCCCTAGCCGCGCAGTAATTGGTCCAATGGGGTGCTAGCCCTAGCCATGCAGTAATTGGTCCAATGGGGTGCTAGCCCTAGCCGCGCAGTAATTGGTCCAATGGGGTGATAGCCCTAGCCATGCAGTAATTGGTCCAATGGGGTGCTAGCCCTAGCCATGCAGTAATTGGTCCAATGGGGTGCTAGCCCTAGCCATGCAGTAATTGGTCCAATGGGGTGCTAGCCCTAGCCATGCAGTAATTGGTCCAATGAGGTGCTAGCTCTTGTCGGGCAGTAATTGGTCCAATGGGGTGCTAGCCCTTGCCGGGCAGTAATTGGTCCAATGGGGTGATAGCCCTAGCCATGCAGTAATTGGTCCAATGGGGTGCTAGCCCTAGCCATGCAGTAATTGGTCCAATGAGGTGCTAGCTCTTGTCGGGCAGTAATTGGTCCAATGGGGTGTTAGCCCTTGCCGCGC
Organism: Oncorhynchus mykiss; assembly: GCF_013265735.2. Classification (NCBI taxonomy): domain Eukaryota; kingdom Metazoa; phylum Chordata; class Actinopteri; order Salmoniformes; family Salmonidae; genus Oncorhynchus; species Oncorhynchus mykiss. The sequence continues at coordinate 6,715,865 of NC_048575.1, forward strand.
AGTAATTGGTCCAATGGGGTGCCAGCCCTAGCCATGCAGTAATTGGTCCAATGAGGTGCTAGCCCTAGCTGGGCAGTAATTGGTCCAATGCTTCAATTAACATGTTTTGGATGTGCAACACTGTCTGACACACCCATTTTCCTCAAATGACTCGTGCATTATAATGCTAGCCCATATCACTAGAGAGAGTGCATTTATCTTGGCTGTGACACATTTATTCTCAGCAAATACCCAGACAGTCAGTCAGATTACTCCTATCTGTGAGGCTGTGACAAACATGTTATGATCACATCGGTGTGATGGTGGGGAGATTATATGCTCCTTTTTTTCCCAAAAAATTGACGACTCCATTGAATATCTTGTCAATCATATTGAGCAAAAATGTTTTTTTACTAAAAAACGACTACAAAGTAATGATCAGTCTTAGAGGAGCATGTTTAATCATGTTATTGATGAAAATGGCTCGGTGATGTCATAATATATATAATAATATGTGACATTTAGCAGACGCTTTTATCCAAAGTGACTTACAGTCATGCGTGCGTACATTTTACACATGGGTGTCCTCGGGAATGTCCCCATAGGGACAATACACAGGGGGGGAAATGTCTTGTGGTTCCTTTACATCTGAGGTGAGCTGCTGTAAACCGTGGTCTGCTGTAAACCGTAAGCTGCTGTAAACCGTGAGCTGCTGTTAACCGTGTGCTGCTGTAAACCGTGAGCTGCTGTAAACCGTGAGCTGCTGTAAACCGTGAGCTGCTGTAAACCATGAGCTGCTGTAAACCGTGAGCTGCTGTTAACCGTGAGCTGCTGTTAACCGTGAGCTGCTGTCAACTGTGAGCTGCTGTAAACCGTAAGCTGCTGTAAACCGTAAGCTGCTGTAAACCGTGAGCTGCTGTAAACCGTGAGCTGCTGTAAACCGTGTGCTGCTGTTAACCGTGAGCTGCTGTAAACCGTGAGCTGCTGTTAACCGTGAGCTGCTGTAAACCGTGTGCTGCTGTTAACCGTGAGCTGCTGTAAACCGTGGTCTGCTGTAAACCGTGAGCTGCTGTAAACCGTGAGCTGCTGTTAACCGTGAGCTGCTGTAAACCGTGAGCTGCTGTAAACCGTAAGCTGCTGTAAACCGTAAGCTGCTGTAAACCGTGAGCTGCTGTAAACCGTGAGCTGCTGTAAACCGTGTGCTGCTGTTAACCGTGAGCTGCTGTAAACCGTGAGCTGCTGTTAACCGTGAGCTGCTGTAAACCGTGTGCTGCTGTTAACCGTGAGCTGCTGTAAACCGTGATCTGCTGTAAACCGTGAGCTGCTGTAAACCGTGAGCTGCTGTTAACCGTGAGCTGCTGTAAACCGTGAGCTGCTGTAAACCGTAAGCTGCTGTAAACCGTAAGCTGCTGTAAACCGTGAGCTGCTGTTAACCGTGTACTGCTGTAAACCGTGAGCTGCTGTAAACCGTGCGCTGCTGTAAACCGTGTGCGGCTGTAAACCGTAAGCTGCTGTAAACCGTGAGCTGCTGTAAACCGTGTGCTGCTGTAAACCGTGTGCTGCTGTAAACCGTGTGCTGCTGTAAAACGTGAGCTGCTGTAAACCGTGTGCTGCTGTAAACCGTGAGCTGCTGTAAACCGTGTGCTGCTGTAAACCCTGAGCTGCTGTAAACCATGAGCGGCTGTAAACCGTGAGCTGCTGTAAACCGTGTGCTGCTGTTAACCGTGAGCTGCTGTTAACCGTGAGCTGCTGTTAACCGTGAGCTGCTGTAAACCGTGTGCTGCTGTTAACCGTGAGCTGCTGTAAACCGTGGTCTGCTGTAAACCGTGAGCTGCTGTAAACCGTGAGCTGCTGTTAACCGTGAGCTGCTGTAAACCGTGAGCTGCTGTAAATCGTAAGCTGCTGTAAACCGTAAGCTGCTGTAAACCGTGAGCTGCTGTTAACCGTGTACTGCTGTAAACCGTGAGCTGCTGTAAACCGTGCGCTGCTGTAAACCGTGCGCTGCTGTAAACCGTGTGCGGCTGTAAACCGTGAGCTGCTGTAAACCGTGAGCTGCTGTAAACCGCGTGCTGCTGTAAACCGTGAGCTGCTGTAAACCGTGTGCTGCTGTAAACCGTGAGCTGCTTTAAACCGTGAGCGGCTGTAAACCGTGAGCTGCTGTAAACCGCGTGCTGCTGTAAACCGTGAGCTGCTGTAAACCGTGGTCTGCTGTAAACCATGTGCTGCTGTTAACCGTGAGCTGCTGTAAACCGTGAGCTGCTGTTAACCGTGAGCTGCTGTAAACCGTGTGCTGCTGTTAACCGTGAGCTGCTGTAAACCGTGGTCTGCTGTAAACCGTGAGCTGCTGTAAACCGTGAGCTGCTGTTAACCGTGAGCTGCTGTAAACCGTGAGCTGCTGTAAACCGTAAGCTGCTGTAAACCGTAAGCTGCTGTAAACCGTGAGCTGCTGTAAACCGTGAGCTGCTGTAAACCGTGTGCTGCTGTTAACCGTGAGCTGCTGTAAACCGTGAGCTGCTGTTAACCGTGAGCTGCTGTAAACCGTGTGCTGCTGTTAACCGTGAGCTGCTGTAAACCGTGATCTGCTGTAAACCGTGAGCTGCTGTAAACCGTGAGCTGCTGTTAACCGTGAGCTGCTGTAAACCGTGAGCTGCTGTAAACCGTAAGCTGCTGTAAACCGTAAGCTGCTGTAAACCGTGAGCTGCTGTTAACCGTGTACTGCTGTAAACCGTGAGCTGCTGTAAACCGTGCGCTGCTGTAAACCGTGTGCGGCTGTAAACCGTAAGCTGCTGTAAACCGTGAGCTGCTGTAAACCGTGTGCTGCTGTAAACCGTGTGCTGCTGTAAACCGTGTGCTGCTGTAAAACGTGAGCTGCTGTAAACCGTGTGCTGCTGTAAACCGTGAGCTGCTGTAAACCGTGTGCTGCTGTAAACCGTGAGCTGCTGTAAACCATGAGCGGCTGTAAACCGTGAGCTGCTGTAAACCGTGTGCTGCTGTTAACCGTGAGCTGCTGTTAACCGTGAGCTGCTGTTAACCGTGAGCTGCTGTAAACCGTGTGCTGCTGTTAACCGTGAGCTGCTGTAAACCGTGGTCTGCTGTAAACCGTGAGCTGCTGTAAACCGTGAGCTGCTGTTAACCGTGAGCTGCTGTAAACCGTGAGCTGCTGTAAATCGTAAGCTGCTGTAAACCGTAAGCTGCTGTAAACCGTGAGCTGCTGTTAACCGTGTACTGCTGTAAACCGTGAGCTGCTGTAAACCGTGCGCTGCTGTAAACCGTGCGCTGCTGTAAACCGTGTGCGGCTGTAAACCGTGAGCTGCTGTAAACCGTGAGCTGCTGTAAACCGCGTGCTGCTGTAAACCGTGAGCTGCTGTAAACCGTGTGCTGCTGTAAACCGTGAGCTGCTTTAAACCGTGAGCGGCTGTAAACCGTGAGCTGCTGTAAACCGTGAGCTGCTGTAAACCATGCGTTTTGACTTTCTTAAAACCTGCCTGCTTTTACGGAGAAACAGTCACACTGGAGAGTGGAGACAAACTTTCCTCTAATGGATTCAGTCATAATAGTCATAAAATGAACCGCCGTACCGCAGTACCGAAATAGGAAGTACTTTGAAGGCACACCGTGGGTTATTGCTGGATTTTTATTTATTTATTTATTTTTAATTTTAATTTTAATTTTACCCCTTTTTCTCCCCAATTTCGTGATATCCAATTGTTGTAGTAGCTACTATCTTGTCTCATTGCTACAACTCCCGTATGGGCTCGGGAGAGACAAAGGCTGAATGTCATGCGTCCTCCGATACACAACCCAACCAGCCGTACTGCTTCTTAACACAGCGCGCATCCAACCCGGAAGCCAGCCGCACCAATGTGTCGGAGGCGCGCACATCTGAGTTAAAATTACATTACATATTTTGTTTGATAATTACATTTGTATTTTTTACCTATTTTTTTCTCCCAATTTCAATATTGTCTCATCGCTGCAACGAGCTCGGGAGAGGCAAAGGTCGAGTCATGCATCCCCAGAAAACATGATCCGCCAAACCACACTTTTCAACACCAACGCGCTAAACCCGGAAGCCAGCTGCATCAATGTGTCGGAGGAAACACAGTTCAACTGACACCCCAAGTCAGACTGCAGGCGCCCGGCCCACCACAAGGAGTCGCTAGAGCACAATGAGCCAAGTAAACCCCCCCCCCGTCCAAACCCTCCCCTAACCCTGACGACACTGGGCCAATTGTGCACCGCCTTATGTGACTCCCAGTCATGGCCAGTTGTGACACAGCCTAGGATCGATCCCGGGTCTGTAGTGACTGCCTCAAGCACTGCGATGCAGTGCCTTAGACTGTTGCACCACTCGGGAGGCCGCAATACATATTTTATAAGCAATTGCATTTCACCGCCATGAAAAGTCCAATGAAAATGAAATGTAATTGAATAAATAAATCAAGTGTGAGAACATTGAAGCAGTTTGCACTCAGTGTTCATTACACACACACACACACACACACACACACACACACACACACACACACAGTATTTGTCTCTAGGACCGGTGCAAGCATCCCAATCCTCCATTATGATTTATTAATTTGCTTCCTGAAATAACTGGATATTGTTAGCAGCCCCACCTATAAATATAAGTTATTCCACCAAATTCCTAGAGGGAGAGCAACACTGGGGGAAATTGAGATCGTGATGCACGATCTTGACTTTTGCATCGGTGACCTGAGCTGAAGTGAGTGTTGCTTTGTGAGACCGCCGTAACCAAGTAAGTCCAGTTCAGTCCGATTCCGTCACGTGTTTGCCAGTGTACCGAGCAGAAAATCAAACTGAGCCCGGTAAAGCCCCATCTCTTCCACAACATAACATCCTGAAGATGAAAAATGTAAATGTCAAGTTCCACTTTCCAAAAGGTTACTGCTGAATCTCAATGTATTTCAATGAAAACTGGGGCAGAACGGGAAAACAAAAGAACAATGATATGAAACAAGACATTTCCGCAGTTCCCTCTATTGTAATTTACATATGAGAGATCAATTATCCTCATTAACCCATAGCACAAATCAAAGGCATCATTAGCATGCTACAAATGCTAAGAATCATTGCAGGAATCACCCATGAACCAATTGTTTTGGTTCCTTTAGCGATCGCCCATGGCATCCCCTTTTAGTTGGAGGTCTGCCTGGCCACGCTCTCTCACACCATGATAAAGTACACAGTTTTGAATTCAAGTTGAGGTTGATCTCCTTCAGGCAGGCTCCAGTTGCTTTCCCTAGGTCATGTATCATTCTAGTGATTGATCTCCTTCAGGTAGGCTCCAGTATCCCAGGTAATATATCATACTTGTGATTGATCTCTTTAAGGTATGTTACAGTTTCCCTAGGTCATGTATCATTTTAGTGATTGTTCTCATTCAGGTAGACTCCAGGTCATGTACTGTATCTTGTGCCACTCCACTTTGTCTTGTCTTTTGGTGGCATGTGGGCCGTGATGTGTTCCTTTTCAGGATGCTTATCTATAGCGACGGCTCTGCAGACGTTGTTGTTTACTCATTCTATCCAGTCTGATTGGCTTTCAGGATTTGCATTTTATTTCAGGCCCTGTGTTTCAGTCATTCTCTGACACTCAGAAAGAAGGCATATGGGGATATGGGTCCAGAGATGAAATGTTCTCAAGTCCTCCTGAAATGACGACTTTGTTCTCCTTAAAGTTCTTCAATAGGCCCTTCACATCGTTGTGATGTTATCGTTAGAGTCAAAGTAATTGTACCTCAGTGCTTTTTGAAGTCATGAATGAGTGATTTGAGTGTTTTGTATCCTTAAAATGGGCTCTGTGTCTAGGCCCTTAAAGATCCAATCTGTAATTTCAGCAGCACAACCCTGCCATTTGGTTAAACTAAAGACAGGGGTTGGTGAGAGTATGCAATTAAAGACTACTGAACAGCAGAAAATCATAATGATTGTACCTGGGAATTTCCACCACGTGAATTATTTTAGCACAAAACTGTTAACCTTGATTAACAGTGGTTTAGTCAGTGGACAGCCGAACGGCAACCTTGGCGTGCATTAGTGACTCAACACACAAACCAGTTGCCACTCCACAATATTTAAAACATAATTTGTCTGAAAACAAAGACAGATGGAAAGCGTGGAACAAAACCCTCTCCCAACCAGGGTTCAAAATCTCTGCCTGAGGACCACAGGTACCGGCAAGTCTGCCCAATGCCATTACCAGATTCCAGGGGGGGCATTTTCAAATGGCAGACGATAATGTATTCAATACTGTAAGACACAACAGAGGGTTAGAGAGCCTAAACTGATTCAAGAAAGCCAGGGGTTGTTTGTTCAGTTTCAGTTAATGAGGGAGAAAACAGGCTAGGGCAGGTTTATTAATGAGGGAGAAAACAGGCTAGGGCAGGTTTATTAATGAGGGAGAAAACAGGCTAGGGCAGGTTTATTAATGAGGGAGAAAACTGGCTAGGGCAGGTTTATTAATGAGGGAGAAAACTGGCTAGGGCAGGTTTATTAATGAGGGAGAAAACAGGCTAGGGCAGGTTTATTAATGAGGGAGAAAACAGGCTAGGGCAGGTTTATTAATGAGGGAGAAAACAGGCTAGGGCAGGTTTATTAATGAGGAAGAAAACAGGCTAGGGCAGGTTTATTAATGAGGGAGAAAACAGGCTAGGGCAGATTTATTAATGAGGGAGAAAACTGGCTAGGGCAGGTTTATTAATGAGGGAGAAAACTGGCTAGGGCAGGTTTATTAATGAGGGAGAAAACAGGCTAGGGCAGGTTTATTAATGAGGGAGAAAACAGGCTAGGGCAGGTTTATTAATGAGGGAGAAAACAGGCTAGGGCAGGTTTATTAATGAGGGAGAAAACAGGCTAGGGCAGGTTTATTAATGAGGGAGAAAACAGGCTAGGGCAGGTTTATTAATGAGGGAGAAAACTGGCTAGGGCAGGTTTATTAATGAGGGAGAAAACAGGCTAGGGCAGGTTTATTAATGAGGGAGAAAAGGGGCTTGGGCAGGTTTATTAATGAGGGAGAAAACAGGCTAGGGCAGGTTTATTAATTGCATACAACCCTTGTCATTCCAGGAATGATTAAGACTGTGATTGGAGAAAACACTATTTTCAAAGTTAGGCTAAGCGATAAGGCATAGGGGTTGTGTTGCTTGTGTTTCCAATTATCTACGATCGTTTTGAAAATGATCGAGAACTCACTGATAAATCACTGCGTTGGTGATGACGCCAACACGACTCCCTTCACTGCTCGAATCATTATCTCTCAGAACACAATGTGAAGTGCTCTTCACGCGTCATCAGAGACTGGAATCAGCAAGCAATTCCAGATCACACAATGTTGTTTTAATTGCCCTAATTAAGCCATGACATCAATATTCACAAAGCTGGAAGTTGTTTCCTACGACATTATACTTCCTGCACACCATTTGGATATGTTTTTTGTTGTTAAGGATCCAGAGTCAAACAATGGGGCGGCAGGGTAGCCTAGTGGTTAGAGTGTTGGGCTAGTAACCGGAAGGTTGCAAGTTCAAACCCCCAAGCTGACAAGGTACAAATCTGTCGTTCTGCCCTTGAACAGGCAGTTAACCCACTGTTCCCAGGCCGTCATTGAAAATAAGAATTTGTTCTTAACTGACTTGCCTGGTTAAATAAAGGTAAAAAAAAAAAAAATGAACATCTAGCCTCAAATCATAAAAAAAACAAACTATCCTAGAGGTAAGAAAGCAATGAGCAATGTAAGCAGTGATTTGGGAGCATTAAAATGAATTAAGTGCATAGCAAACCTCAGATTCATGTTTCGTAATTCATAATGCTTCGTAATTCATAATGCAATTACAGTATTAGTTCCACTTTAAAAACTGTGCCACGCTACCCAGATTGTGCCGCAACATTACAACACTTCTGCTAAAGGCGACTTGCAACCGATAAAATATTATCTGATGAGACGGTTTAAACAAGTTATCGACCTCAACATCTTTATTTTTCTCTCCATGTCTCACGCAGTATAAGAGATACTTCATTGGGATGATCTTTTGATTTAAATTCCTGGCGTGACAAGTCTGGCCTCACCTCAAAGAGATCTCTGTGGGTTATATCAACTACTCACTTTAATATGACATGTATATAACACACGGTACAGGTCATCCAATGACAAGTCTGGCCTCACCTCAAAGAGATCTCTGTGGGTTATATCAACTACTCACTTTAATATGACATGTATATAACACACGGTACAGGTCATCCAATGACAAGTCTGGCCTCACCTCAAAGAGATCTCTGTGGGTTATATCAACTACTCACTTTAATATGATTTATATTGAGTCTACAGCAAATACTGTATATCATTGAGTTTAGAGGCCGACACTGCTGTATTACATGGTGGTGATGGTGTGATAGTGATGATTGTAATGCTGGTGGTAATGGGTGTGGTGAATATGATGGTGGTGTAGGTAGTGATGATGATGGTAGTGGTGATGGTGGTGGTAATAATGGTGGTGGTGATGGTGGTAATGGTGGTGATAATAATGGTGGTGTGATGGTTGTAATGGTGGTGGTGTGATGATGGTGTTATGGTGGTGGTAATAATGATGGTGGTGATGGTGGTAATGGTGGTGGTGTGATGATGGTGTGATGGTGGTGGTAATGGTGGTGGTGGTGGTAATAATGGTGGTGCTGATGGTGGTAGTGGTGGATGTGTGATGATGGTGTGATGGTGGTTCTGATGGTGGTAGTGGTGGTGGTGTGATGATGGTGTGATGGTGGTGGTAATGGTGGTGGTGGTGGTGGTAATAACTGTGGTGGTGATGGTGGTTGTGATGGTGGTGACAGTGATGGTGATGATGGTGATGGCTGTGATGGTGGTGGTGATGGTGGTGGTTATGGTGGTGATGTTGATTGTGATGGTGGTGGCGATGGTGTGATGGTGGTGATGGTGGTGATGTTGATGGTGACGGTGGTGATGGTGGTGATGATGGTGGTGGTAGTGGGATTGATGAAGGCAGTCCAAATCCAATTATTTGGGGAAACAAAACAAATACTAAAATACTGTTGAATGGCTCTCACTTGGAGTTATTGACATCCGCTTGAGGAGGAAGGAACACTCCCATTATGTTACTGATCTGTTGACAGAGAACAGAGCTCGCCTGTTCAGCTGTAATTAAAGATACATGCAGTACATTCCCCAAAAGATGTAAAAGGTGAATACAATACTGAAAAAGTGGATTACAATGTGTAACCATTCGAGCCCCTCGAGCTAGAAGAACCCCCAGGGCCACATCGATAATCAATTGAGGTTAAAGCAGTTGAGCGACGGTGCTCAGAAACAAAGAACAGACAATGATAAACACATACTTGTCGGTGGTTTGGTAAAACCTTCATGAAATAACCCTGTATATTGATCTGGTACTTGTACTCCCTGTATTAAACTGTAGCTTAATTCTTGTGTATTTTATTCCTCTTGTGTTATTATATATACAGTACCAGTCAAAAGTTTCCCATGGTAGGGGTCTCTTTATTTTAATATTTTCTACATTGTAGAATAATAGTGAGGACATCGAAACTGTGAAGTAAAAAAATATGGAATCATATAGTTACCAAAAAAGTGTTAAACAAATCAACATTTATTTTAGATTTTAGATTATTCAAAGTAGCCACCCTTTGCCTTGATGACAGTTTTGCACACTCTTGGCATTCTCTCAACCAGCTTCACATGGAATGCTTTTCCAACAGTCTTGAAGGAGTTCCCACATATGCTGAGCACTTGTGGCTGCTTTTCCTTCATTCTTGGGTTCAACTTATCCCAAACCATCTCAATTGGTTTGAGATTAGGTGATTGTGGAGGCCAGGTCATCTGAAGCAGCACTCCATCACTCTCCTTCTTGGTCAAATAGCCCTTACACAGCCCAGAGGTGTGTTCGGTCATTGTCCTGTTGAAAACAAATGATAGTCCCGCTAAGCTCAAATCAGATGGTATGGCATATCACTGCAGAATGCTGTGGTAGCCATGCTGGTTAAGTGTGCCTTGAATTCTAAATAAATCACTGACATTGTCACCAGAAATGCACCCCCACACCATCACACCTCTGCCTCCATGATTCACGGTGGGATCCACACATGCGAAGATCATCCATTCACCTACTCAGTGTCTCACAAAGACATGTCGGATGGAACCAAAAATCCCAAATTTGGACTCATCAGACCAAATCACAGATTCTCCACCGGTCTAATGTCCATTGCTCGTTTTTCTTGGCCCAAGCAAGTCTCTTCTTCTTATTGGTGTCCTTTAGTAGTGGTTTCTTTGCAGAAATTTGACCATGAAAACCTGATTCTCGCAGTCTCCTCTGAACAGTTGATGTTGAGATGTGTCTGTTACTTGAACTCCGTCAAGCATTTATTTTGGACAGCAATTTCTTTAATAAAATATATTTTGATTTCTTTAAAAATGTTTTGCTTACTACATGATTCCATATGTGTTATTTCATCGTTTTGATGTCTTCACTATTATTCTACAATGTACAAAATAGAAAAAAAGTAAGAAAAACCCTTGAATGAGTAGGTGTGTCCAAACTTTTGACTGGTACAGTATTTTTTTTTTCTTTAAAAATGTAATTACTGCATGTGATAAATATAATTTTATGTGATTTGATTACTCTTCTACTGGAAGAAACTTTTACTCTGATCCCCAAAATAGATATATGTTTTATGTATTTTTGAGTAAAGCCACTTGAAGGACAAGTAGCCCTTGGTTACCTATAGAGTCGAAGTGAAAGATAAATGTGTGTCGAAACCCGTCCTGTTCTTTCAGGTTCTAGAACATCACTCGGAAAGATAAAAAATAAAAAAAATCCTGTTGAAAGGAACCTGATAACACTCCACAATGTCTCTTCAAAGGATTCAAATGACAAAACCTGGCTTTCATAATTTCCCCTTCAAACGCTTTTCTATGTCATACCTCCCCTTGTAAGTCACATGAAGAGTGCTTTTTAACTTTGGTGATACTTTTGAAAATATGTATTGACATGGATGGGGTAAGGTAAAAGCTGTCGCAGTGGGGTGGAAATGCATTTACTCAGTCCTGCTGTACCGCCATTTCCCTAATGTGCAAGGTAGCGCCCAAAACCGTCTTAAATAAACCTTTGGTCCTCAGTGAGTGTTGTTGATGGGGGCTCCTACTCTGCAGGAAACCCCATTAGAACCAGTGATGCATGAGAGGGGTTGGAGAGTGTGTCGGAGAAACCACTCGAAGGCAGCTGCAGCCATGCCACATCCCCAAAGCAGGACAGGATTATAGAGGCGTTTTCTGTTTGCCGTCAAACGTCACGTTCGAGTAATGCACGCACACCCCAAATATCAAAAATCTCTGTAGCAGGATGTCGGGACCTTGACAAACTTCCAGTGTGTGAGGGAAGACTGTGAAAACACACCAGACTGATGGCTATAGCTATATTAACAAACACGTAATCAGATGGTCATCGTCTACAACATTGCAGATGTCATTAGAGGGTTGATCACGTTGCAAGCTAACGATGCAAGGTAAAATATCACAAATGGAGCTAGATAATGCCAGAATGATAATACACTTGTTAACCCCCTAGAACGTATTGGCGCACCGGTGCGTCAATCTAAGAAACACAATATAAATATTCCCATCACAATTCGTCAGTTTAAACTAGAGATATCTGATTTTTTTGCATGGTCTACTTGTCAATCCACCACATCCACCTGTGTTGCCTTTTCCGCATCTGTGGTGAAAAGTGGTAGAGCCACAACACTGTTTATCAGACCAGGAGACATCCCGAAAATCTTAATTTTTTCTCACAGATATGTATGTTGCATGTATTCGCGATATAGCAAAGGGAGACTCTCACGAACATGGTGGTGTTCTCTGTTTTCTCTACAACCCACACAAGTGTCACAGGACTCATCTAAAGCTAACCCGTACAGGACTCATCTAAAGCTAACCCGTACAGGACTCATCTAAAGCTAACCCATACAGGACTCATCTAAAGCTAACCCGTACAGGACTAATCTAAAGCTACCCCGTACAGGACTCATCTAAAGCTAACCCATACAGGACTCATCTAAAGCTAACCCATACAGGACTCATCTAAAGCTCACCCGTACAGGATTTATCTAAAGCAAACCCATACAGGACTCATCTAAAGCTAACCCGTACAGGACTCATCTAAAGCTAACCCGTACACGACTCATCTAAAGCTAACCCATACAGGACTCATCTAAAGCTAACCCGTACAAGACTCATCTAAAGCTAACCCATACAGGACTCATCTAAAGCTAACCCATACAGGACTCATCTAAAGCTAACCCGTACAAGACTCATCTAAAGCTAACCCGTACAGGACTCATCTAAAGCTAACCCGTACAGGACTCATCTAAAGCTAACCCGTACAAGACTCATCTAAAGCTAACCCATACAGGACTCATCTAAAGCTAACCCGTACAAGACTCATCTAAAGCTAACCCATACAGGACTCATCTAAAGCTAACCCATACAGGATTTATCTAAAGCTAATCTATACAGGACTCATCTAAAGCTAACCCGTACAAGACTCATCTAAAGCTCACCCATACAGGACTCATCTAAAGCTAACCCATACAGGATTTATCTAAAGCTAACCTATACAGGACTCATCTAACGCTAACCCATACAGGATTTATCTAAAGCTAACCTATACAGGACTCATCTAAAGCTAACCCATACAGGATTTATCTAAAGCTAACCCATACAGGACTCATCTAAAGCTAACCCGTACAAGACTCATCTAAAGCTAACCCATACAAGACTCATCTAAAGCTAACCCGTACAAGACTCATCTAAAGCTAACCCGTACAAGACTCATCTAAAGCTAACCCGTACAAGACTCATCTAAAGCTAACCCGTACAAGACTCATCTAAAGCTAACCCATACAAGACTCATCTAAAGCTAACCCATACAAGACTCATCTAAAGCTAACCCGTACAAGACTCATCTAAAGCTAACCCGTACAAGACTCATCTAAAGCTAACCCATACAGGACTCATCTAAAGCTAACCCATACAGGACTCATCTAAAGCTAACCCATACAGGACTCATCTAAAGCTAACCCGTACAGGACTCATCTAAAGCTAACCTGTACAGGACTCATCTAAAGCTAACCCATACAGGACTCATCTAAAGCTAACCCGTACAAGACTCATCTAAAGCTAACCCATACAGGACTCATCTAAAGCTAACCCGTACAAGACTCATCTAAAGCTAACCCATACAGGACTCATCTAAAGCTAACCCATACAGGACTCATCTAAAGCTAACCCATACAGGACTCATCTAAAGCTAACCCATACAGGACTCATCTAAAGCTAACCCATACAGGACTCATCTAAAGCTAACCCATACAGGACTCATCTAAAGCTAACCCGTACAGGACTCATCTAAAGCTAACCCATACAGGACTCATCTAAAGCTAACCCGTACAGGACTCATCTAAAGCTAACCCGTACAGGACTCATCTAAAGCTAACCCATACAGGACTCATCTAAAGCTAACCCGTACAAAATAAAGGCAGTATGCAAGTATGTTTGTAGCAACAAAAAATAAGGGATTAAATTTGTGTAAAAAAAAAACCACAAATATTTCATGAGCTTTCTTACAGTATATCACCAAGATATAGGACAGACACCTCAAAACCTTATTCCTAATTTTTCCGACTCTCTTTTTTTGGCCATTTATGAATGTGTTGTTTAATGCGTTTCTATGGCTATAGTAATAAAGGCCAAATTCAATATTTATTCAAATCTAGATCAAATAGCTAAATTATTGATGTTATGACCGTCTTTAAAAAAATCAACATGTCAGTTTAGACATATGGAATAGTTTTTTTGATCTGTTAATATACTCTAGTTCATGTATTGTTAATCTAGCTCAAGGCTTGTTAATCTAGTTCATGTTTTGTTAATCTAGTTCATGTTTTGTTAATCTAGTTCATGTTTTGTTCATCTAGTTCATGTATTGTTAATCTAGCTCAAGGCTTGTTAATCTAGTGCATATCTGTTAATCTTTAATTATATCTGTTAATCATATCTGTTAATCTTTAATTATATCTGTTAATCATATCTGTTAATCTTTAGTTAATGTTTTGTTAATCTAGAAACAGTACAATAGGCTATATTGTTGATGTTTTGTTAATCTAGTTCATGTTTTGTAAATATACTGTAGTTCATGTTTTTTTAATCTAGTTCATGTATTGTTAGTCTAGCTCAAGGTTTGTTAATCTAGTTCATGTCTGTTAATCTAGTTCATGTATTGTTAGTCTAGCTCAAGGTTTGTTAATTTAGTTAATATCTGTTAATCTAGTTCATGTATTGTTAGTCTAGCTCAAGGTTTGTTAATCTAGTTCATGTCTGTTAATCTAGTTCATGTATTGTTAATATACTGCAGTTCATGTTTTGTTAATCTAGTTAATGTTTTGTTAATCTAGTTCATGTTTTTTTTTTAAATAGTTCATGTTTTTTTAAATAGTTCATGTATTGTTAATCTAGTTAATGTTTTGTTAATCTAGTTCATGTCTTGTTAATCTAGTTCATGTATTGCTAATCTAGTTCATGTCTTGTTAATCTAGTTCATGTCTTGCTAATCTAGTTCATGTTTTGTTAATCTAGTTCATGTCTTGTTAATCTAGTTCATGTCTTGTTAATCTAGTTCATGTTTTGTTAATCTAGTTCATGTTTTGTTAATCTAGTTCATGTCTTGTTAATCTAGTTCATGTATTGCTAATCTAGTTCATGTCTTGTTAATCTAGTTCATGTATTGCTAATCTAGTTCATGTATTGCTAATCTAGTTCATGTATTGCTAATCTAGTTCATGTATTGTTAATCTAGTTCATGTTTTGTTAATCTAGTTCATGTCTTGTTAATCTAGTTCATGTATTGCTAATCTAGTTCATGTCTTGTTAATCTAGTTCATGTATTGCTAATCTAGTTCATGTATTGCTAATCTAGTTCATGTCTTGTTAATCTAGTTCATGTCTTGCTAATCTAGTTCATGTTTTGTTAATCTAGTTCATGTCTTGTTAATCTAGTTCATGTCTTGTTAATCTAGTTCATGTTTTGTTAATCTAGTTCATGTTTTGTTAATCTAGTTCATGTCTTGTTAATCTAGTTCATGTATTGCTAATCTAGTTCATGTCTTGTTAATCTAGTTCATGTATTGCTAATCTAGTTCATGTATTGCTAATCTAGTTCATGTATTGCTAATCTAGTTCATGTATTGTTAATCTAGTTCATGTTTTGTTAATCTAGTTCATGTCTTGTTAATCTAGTTCATGTATTGCTAATCTAGTTCATGTCTTGTTAATCTAGTTCATGTATTGCTAATGTAGTTCATGTATTGCTAATCTAGTTAATGTATTGTTAATCTAGTTCATGTCTTGTTAATCTAGTTCATGTATTGCTAATCTAGTTCATGTCTTGTTAATCTAGTTCATGTATTGCTAATGTAGTTCATGTATTGCTAATCTAGTTAATGTATTGCTAATCTAGTTCATGTATTGTTAATCTAGTTCATGTCTTGTTAATCTAGTTCATGTATTGTTAATCTAGTTCATGTATTGCTAATCTAGTTCATATATTGCTAATCTAGTTCATGTATTGTTAATCTAGTTCATGTTTTGTTAATCTAGTTCATGTCTTGTTAATCTAGTTCATGTATTGCTAATCTAGTTCATGTCTTGTTAATCTAGTTCATGTATTGCTAATCTAGTTCATGTATTGTTAATCTAGTTCATGTCTTGTTAATCTAGTTCATGTATTGCTAATCTAGTTCATGTATTGCTAATCTAGTTCATGTATTGCTAATCTAGTTCATGTATTGTTAATCTAGTTCATGTCTTGTTAATCTAGTTCATGTATTGCTAATCTAGTTCATGTATTGCTAATCTAGTTCATGTATTGCTAATCTAGTTCATGTTTTGCTAATCTAGTTCATGTCTTGCTAATCTAGTTAATGTATTGCTAATCTAGTTCATGTATTGCTAATCTAGTTCATGTATTGCTAATCTAGTTCATGTATTGCTAATCTAGTTCATGTCTTGTTAATCTAGTTCATGTATTGTAAATCTAGTTCATGTATTGCTAATCTAGTTCATGTATTGCTAATCTAGTTCATGTCTTGCTAATCTAGTTCATGTCTTGCTAATCTAGTTCATGTATTGCTAATCTAGTTCATGTCTTGTTAATCTAGTTCATGTATTGCTAATCTAGTTCATTTCTTGTTAATCTAGTTCATGTATTGCTAATCTAGTTCATGTATTGCTAATCTAGTTCATATATTGTTAATCTAGTTCATGTATTGTTAATCTAGTTCATGTATTGTTAATCTAGTTCATGTATTGTTAATCTAGTTGTGTAATGAAGTAAAATAAGAAAAAGGATCCAGAGCCGAATTATGATTTTGGGATAAAATGGATGTACCATGTGAATGATAGGGTTATGTCCCATTACAAAAATACCTAGTCTGCATGTTGTTAAAGGAAGGAAGAAAAAATGTGTAGAACATCGAGAACAGTTTGGACGACTGCGGACATCATGTGAGTTAATGAAACAGATCAGATGCATTTGTTTGAGTCTGATTATCGTCATGGGGATGATAGGGTTGTGTAATGTGATCAACATCTATTGAACGATTCCCACCCTTGTGCATGTGGAGCAGCATTAAAAGAACAGAGAGAGAGAGAGAGAGAGAGAGAGAGAGAGAGAGAGAGAGAGAGAGAGAGAGAGAGAGAGAGAGAGAGAGAGAGAGAGAGAGAGAGAGAGAGAGAGAGAGAGAGAGAGAGAGAGAGAGAGAGAGAGAGAGAGAGAGCGCTTGGAATGGCCTCTGTTCCTCTCAGTTCAGAGAGCGCTTGGAATGGCCTCTGTTCCTCTCAGTTCGGATGCAGCTTTAATCACATTGAAACTGACCCTTTGCCTCAGTGAAATGAACTGGAGCGTAGATCGAAACGCCCAATTAACCATGATCAATACATAATTAATGATGAAACATGGTAAAATATGGGGTATGTGCCAAATTAGAAGCTTGGCTGTTTGACGGCTGTAGTAATATCCTTGAGATGAATCCAGCGAGAGAAATATTGTCTGACACCTCTCTGTGTGAGGAAGACACTATGCTAGAAGACACTGTGCATATGAGCCAATTAAAAATAGCAATGCTGTTCCTAACGTCAGGCTATAAGTGCACACTGCACACTGCCCTAACCCATCTGGACAAGAGGAATACCTATGTGAGAATGCTGTTCATTGACTACAGCTCAGCATTCAACACCATAGTACCCTCCAAGCTCGTCATCAAGCTCGAGACCCTGGGTCTCCACCCCGCCCTGTGCAACTGGGTACTGGACTTCCTGACGGGCCGCCCCCAGGTGGTGAGGGTAGGCAACAACATCTCCTCCCCGCTGATCCTCAACACTGGGGCCCCACAAGGGTGCGTTCTGAGCCCTCTCCTGTACTCCCTGTTCACCCACGACTGCGTGGCCACGCACACCTCCAACTCAATCATCAAGTTTGCGGACGACACAACAGTGGTAGGCTTGATTACCAACAACGACGAGACGGCCTACAGGGAGGAGGTGAGGGCCCTCGGAGTGTGGTGTCAGGAAAATAACCTCACACTCAACGTCAACAAAACTAAGGAGATGATTGTGGACTTCAGGAAACAGCAGAGGGAACACCCCCCTATCCACACCGATGGAACAGTAGTGGAGAGGGTAGCAAGTTTTAAGTTCCTCGGCATACACATCACAGACAAACTGAATTGGTCCACTCACACAGACAGCATTGTGAAGAAGGCGCAGCAGCGCCTCTTCAACCTCAGGAGGCTGAAGAAATTCGGCTTGTCACCAAAAGCACTCACAAACTTCTACAGATGCACAATCGAGAGCATCCTGGCGGGCTGTATCACCGCCTGGTACGGCAACTGCTCCGCCCTCAACCGTAAGGCTCTCCAGAGGGTAGTGAGGTCTGCACAACGCATCACCGGGGGCAAACTACCTGCCCTCCAGGACACCTACACCACCCGATGTCACAGGAAGGCCATAAAGATCATCAAGGACATCAACCACCCGAGCCACTGCCTGTTCACCCCGCTATCATCCAGAAGGCGAGGGCAGTACAGGTGCATCAAAGCTGGGACCGAGAGACTGAAAAACAGCTTCTATCTCAAGGCCATCAGACTGTTAAACAGCCACCACTAACATTGAGTGGCTGCTGCCAACACACTGACACTGACTCAACTCCAGCCACTTTAATAATGGGAATTGATGGGAAATGATGTAAATATATCACTAGCCACTTTAAACAATGCTACCTTATATAATGTTACTTACCCTACATTATTCATCTCATATGCATACGTATATACTGTACTCTATATCATCGACTGTATCCTTATGTAATACATGTATCACTAGCCACTTTAACCCTGCCACTTTGTTTACATACTTATCTCATATGTATATACTGTACTCGATACCATCTACTGTATCTTGCCTATGCTGCTCTGTACCATCACTCATTCATATATCCTTATGTACATATTCTTTATCCCCTTACACTGTGTACAAGACAGTAGTTTTGGAATTGTTAGTTAGATTACTTGTTATTACTGCATTGTCGGAACTAGAAGCACAAGCATTTCGCTACACTCGCATTAACATCTGCTAACCATGTGTATGTGACAAATAAAATTTGATTAGATTTTTTGATTTGAATTAATCCCAGCTGTGAGAGTCGCGGATGCGCATATCTGAATATCTGGAGAATATCTGGACCCTTGACCCCTTCATTCTCATAAACACAGTTATACTGTACATGTCCCGTGGGTGTTTACAAGAGACCCTTTCAGAATGTGATAGTAAATAAGGCCACATTTGGGTCATAGATTTGATATCCCTTTTCATATGACCTTTTCAAATCACATAATCCATCTAGCATTATGTGCATTGTTGGAATTAGTTAGAATCATGTGAGTGCTCACTTAATAAACACATTAATACAACTACATTTGTAAATTACTCAATCAATCAAATATATTTATAAAGGCCCTTTTTACATCAGCCGATGTCACAAAGTGCTGTGCAGAAACCCAGCCTAAAACCCCAAACAGCAAGCAATGCAGCAAACATGAACATAACGCTTGATAGTGACATGTTTCCTTTCGCGTTCGGGGTAAAAATAAGAGATTAAACGGAATGTCTTTCATTAGGCCTTCTGTGTAGGCTCTGCTGAAGCTTTCATCCCGCAGAAACAGGCATGATGGAACATCATGGGATCAGCTCTGAACTGCGGCGTGAAGATGTAATTATTACTGAGCCATCGTCGGTGGGGGAGCATTAGGCAAAGCAAACACTGGAAAAAAAATATTCCGACAACCGTGATAGGGAGAACAGAGGGAATATTAGACTCCGTTTTAGTTGAGCAACAGGAGGGGATGTCATTAACAGTGGCTCTTTATCCTGACGTTTCGTTGTTTGGATGTTTGGAGTGGCTTTATACAATGCCCTTTAATGACGCAGTACATCAATGCATTTCCATGCCCAGGGTGCTAACATAGAAATGAAGGGAGGACTGAGACCCGCTCTACAATGACTAGAGCCAGCATGCGCTGTCAGCCGATGGTAGAGGCCATGTATCAGCTTTAAATCATTTAATACATATACAATAGTCCTATCGGAGAACATGACACGTGAGGACACACGTAGCTTCCGTGTTGGAGTCAATAACGCGCCGGTTTCATTCTCTTTTCAGGCGTCCATTGTGGTGATCGAGAGGAATCACAGAGTAAAGAGGAAGATTGTTAGCATTGTTAATGGTCACAAATAAATATATTTGTTACAGCAATATGGGGTGGTTGGTTGGTTTGGTAATCATCTCATTGACGAACACATTGGCGCTCCTTCTTTTAACTACTTTAGCCAGGTGGGGGGGATTACATTAATCAGACATTGTATTGGCGGTCTCATTTGAGCAAACACATGTTACAAATAACATGGAGAGACACACTGCCATAGATAACACAGGTTATTTGTAATTGCATTGATTACAGAGGTTTGAACTCCATCACCACTAGCGGGGCCCGGTTCTTTACCTAATTGGCCTGCGGAGTGCCTACAATCTTATCCGCATCCGGGAGGGGGGATCAATGGAAAACAGTTTTCAGCACGGTGTCTGGTCACTACGAGTACTTGGTGATGCCTTATGCTCCATCAGTGTTCCAGGCATTCATTAACAAGGTGTTCCGGGACAAGCTCGGATGCCAGGTGATCGTGTGTATCGACAACATCCTGGTCTACTTGGCTACGTTACAGGATCACATCGCTCATGTATGAGCAGTTCTGGTGCACCTCCTGGCAAACCACTTATATGTCAAAGTGGAGAATTTCCAATTCCATCAGGAGGCTGTCTCCTTTCTGGGATACCAGATCAGCCAGCAAGGAAGTGATGAGGGATGGTAAGAAGGTAGATGGTAGTATAGATTGTAGGTAGATTGTATCCATGTGCGTATTACTCAAAGAAACTGTCTCCTGCAGAGAGGAACTATGATGTCGGCGATTGGGATCTCCTGTCGGTGAAGTTGGAAATAGAGGAGTGGAGACACTCGCTGGAGTGTGCTGAGGACCCATTTCTCATCCTCGCCGACCATTGGAACCTGGAGTACATAAGGACAGCGAGGCGGCTGAACCCGCACCAAACAAGGTGGGACCTTTTTCACTAGATTCGATTTCACTCTGACATATCGCCCAGGTTCAAAGAACACCAAAGCCAATGCCCTGTCCCGTCTCTACAACTCGGGAGAGGTTCCTGTCCTGACTGCAACAATAATTCCGCCCTCTCGAGTCATAGCCCCTGTGCTCTGGGATGTAGATGTGGACTTTCGCCAGGCCCTGGAGAGGGAACCCGCACCTGCTACCTGTCCTGCTGAGCGCACCTACATTCCCACGGGTATCAGCTACTGACTTGGGCACACATGTCTGTCATAGCTGGACATCCAGGTATCATCCGCATTATTTAATTAATCTCCGGAAAGTACTGGTTGCCCACCTTGTGGAAGGATGTCACTCACTACGTCAACTCCTGTCCCTTATGTGCCCAAACTAAATCTCCCGGCACGCTCCAGGTCGCTGAGGCACTGTACAAGTAGGTCTTCCGGCACTATGGCCTTCCGGAGGACATAGTCTCCGACCGTGGCCCCCAATTCATGTCAAGGGCATGGAAAGACTTTATGGAGAAGCTGGGAGTCACGGTCAGCCTCACTTCTGGGTACCGGCCTCAGTTTAACAGGCAGGTGAAGAGGATGAACTAGGAGCTGGGCCGGTTCCTGAGGAGTCACTGCCAGGACCAGCAGGGGGAATGGGCCCGATTCATTCCCTGGGTGGAGTACGCCCAGAATGAATCACTCCTCCACCGGGCTGACTCCCTTCCAGTGTGTTCTGGGTTATCAGCCAGCCATGGCTCCGTAGATACCAAGCCAGACCGAAGCAAGAGATGTGGACAAGTGGTTCAGGCGTGCAGAAGAGGTTTGGAACGATGCCCGCTTGAGTCTCCAGTGCACCATCCGCTGCCAGAATGAGCAGGCAGATCGCCACCGCAGTGAGGTCTCGTGTTCTATCCTGGTGATCGCGTCTGGATCTCCACCTGGAACCTTCTGCCTGCCCTGTAAGAAGCTGAGCCCTCGGTTTGGGGGACCATTCAAGGTTCTCCAGAAGGTCTACGAAGTGACATATAGTTTACAGCTCCCCACTTACTACCGGATCTCACCCTCTTTTCATGTTTCCCTCCTCAGGCCGGTAGTTCCTGGTCCCCTGGCTGAAGTCGTCCCCCACGACACCTCTCCGCCTCCCCTGGACATAGAGGGAAGCCCTGCCTATGCCGTCAGATCCCTCCTGGACTTCTGACGTCATGGGGGTCAGCTCCAGTACCTGGTTGACTGGGTAGGGTACTGTCCAGAGGAGCGGTGTTGGGTCCGGTGGACAACATTCTTGATCCCAACATAATTTGGAATTTCCACCTTCGACGTCTAGACCGGGCCTCTCCTCGCCCTTGGGTCCGTCCCCCTGCCGGGCATCATGGGGAGGGGGTTAGTGTCATGTCTACTCCTTCTCTCCCTCTCCGGCCTTTGACCTGTCCTGGCAACCCATCATTACGCACACCTGGCAACCCTCATTACGTATACCTGCGCCCCATCACTACCCTGATTACTCCCCCTTTATCCAGCACTCCCTAGCATCACTGTTCAGACAGTATTGGTTCTGTGTTCATGCTCCAGACTCTTCTCTTGTTTTGTATCACTCTATGGTCAGTATTGTACTCACCAACTGCACCTGCTTCCTGACTCCCAGTGTCATTGTTACCATAACTAGCAAGTAGTTTACTGACTTTGGGTGTCAGAGACCAGAAAATACACTGAGTGTACAAAACATTAGGAACACCTTCCTAATATTGAGTTGTACCCCCTTTTGCCCTCAGAAGAGCCTCAATTCGTCGGGGAGTAGACTCTAAAAGATGTCAAACGCGTTCCACAGGGTTGCTGGCCCATGTTGACTTCAGTGCTTTCCACAGTTGTGTCAAGTTGGCTGGATGTCCTTTGGGTGGTGGACCATTCTTGATACACACGGGAAACTGTTGAGCGTGAAAAACCCAGCTGTGTTGTAATTCTTGACACTCAAACCGGTGCGCCTACTACCACATCCCATTCAAAAGCACTTACATCTTTTGTCTTGCCAATTCACCCTCTGAATGGCACACAAACACAATCCATGTTTCAAGGCTTAAAAATCCTTCTTTAACCTGTCTCTTCACCTTCATCTACACCGATTGAAGTGGATTTAACAAGTGACATCAACAAGGGATCATGTCAAGGAAAGAACAGGTGTTCCTAATGTCTTGTACTCTCAGTGTATATATAGTAGTTCACTCATCCAGAGCTTCGCTTTAAGCAATGTTGCCAGTGATCCATAGGATATAGTGTATTTGTCATTTTAGGGAACTATCGCTTTAACAAATGTATGAACATGGATTGTATGTGATTAGAAAGAAGGAAGGGTATTCTCATTATTTAATCACTCGTCTGAACTCTTCTTTTGAAATGTGACTATTTGTAACATTCGGTTCAACATAGAACGTCACGGCTGATCCCAGATCAGATATTTCAGAGCCCTAAGGTACTATCAACGATTGCACCGCCCTTAAAATTGTTATTTACAAAAAAATGTCTTAGGATTTTGATACTCTGCACTTTAAAGTGAGGACCTTGATAATGGTTTATGACTGAAGAATTTACAACAAAATAGTTCTGGGATGTGAAAAATGTAATGCTCAATATCTCAGAACTATGCTTATGAGCAGATAGAGCCTTCTAGTCCCAAGGTCACGACCCGTGTTCGCTTTTTAAGTCAAACCATTGGCTTATTACGTGCTGCGGGGAGGGGGTTGAACTATCGTGCTCTGTAACCGTGCCTGTCAAGGTAGTGCAAACATTTATAGACTTTTCTCTCTCACCGGGGAATAAGCAGTTTCTCTCGCTCACCCATTGCTCAAAGGAATCCAGACCGTGAGCTTACCCTCTGGGACATATTTTAACACACCTGATCATATTTTACTACTTAGAGCCGTAGCCCGATTTCCATAGCATAATTGCTTCAGTGGGTAACCTCATCAGTCGCTTGTTCAGCTCCCTTAGCATGGCAATGATCATCTCTACCATGTTGAGCACCAGGCACGGCATCCGTACAGAGTCTTAGTGTATCTCCTGGCTCCTTTGCCTTCTCACTTCCATCATTTATGCCCTGCTCTGGCGTTTACTCAGCAGGAGTCTCAATATGTCGCATGTCCAGGAAAATGGAATGCGCTTTTTTTTTCTCTTGTGCATACATTATCTAACACTCCTCATGAATGAATTTGAAATACCTGGGCTACACTACAAATAGACATGGAATAGCAAAACGAGGTGTGAATCACCAAGAAGGCATGACCCAGATGATATGAATCAATTGCAGCATGATGCATTGTGGCACGTAGCCTCCATCGACTCTAGGGACATTAATATGACACTTATCTGGAACATTGCAAGCAGCATGAAATCCCATTGTAATATGGATGTCATGTATGCTGCCCTATCCCCTGATAACTGTCATGTCATGACTCCGTTGCAGATATTTTCTTCAAACACCTATGAACCTTACCTGTCAGTGCACTCTCCTCCCTCAACTTGACATCAGCTTGAATTTAATTAATTAAAGCTCTGGATCCATTCGAAGCTCAGAGGAATACATTTGATCAAATGTTCTGAACTCTGAACCCTGATTAATAGATGTAACATGGAATGAAAGAGTCCAGGACTGGATGAGTTGAACATATCTCACAACGGATGCTACATAAAACAGAAAGACATACTGTGACTTGAGTCTTTTTTGGCGGTATTGATCTGATGATACAGCTGTGATGCTATTGTAGTTATGTGCATGAAATGTTGTAATTGGACAAAAGCAGCCATAAAATACTATTCATGTTCTATCACGCGTATATATATGCTCAATGCTTTGACAAGATAGAAAGTCAAACATTTCAAAAGTGTGGTTCAATCGTTTCCGCAATTTGTAATTGCATTCGCCTGTATCTGTATTTCTGTTGAGTTAAAGGTAGACTCGGCTCAATCAAGGAAATTCATTAATGATTTAAAAGTTTATAATATATTTTTTTTTAAATCATATTAATTATGCTTGATTTTTTGTATATATTGTGTCACTTTTTTGCTATTGACATTTGATATGGTGTAAGAATGTATGAAAATGTGCCACCTAGCATTGGGGTGAGATGCCGCCGGAAGTGTTGTGCAATTCAATGGCCTGCTTAAGCATCAGCTAGTCTATTATGCTGATGAAAAATATCAGTTTAATTGAAATTGTGTTTTATAAAAGCGTAAATGACTATTTACGGATTGCTTATTGACATTTACAAATGTAGGAAGAATAATTAACAAATGGTAAGTAAACGCTGTAAAACTATTTATAAATGGTTTATTATTAAGGAACTTAATATTATGTGTTACTGAATGTATTCTAGGGCCAGAAGCTATGTCAGGTCAGGTCTAAGATAAATCTACATTAAATTAATTATGGTCAAGAGATCACCATCCTTCTACATTTAGTATGATCCACATTTAATTGGGTTAGCATTAGCTGTATGGTCACTCATTAGCAGACGTATTCTCCACATTAACATGGTGGGTTTTATGACTTCATAAGATTCATTAATTCCCTCGTAACCCGATAAGAGACGAGACATACCCCCCTCGCCTTCTTCCGTCTTTCATCTGTAGGATCAAGTACTCTCAATTTCAGAGGAGAAAAAGTTATGCATCTATAAAAACTTCCCACTTTGATGAGCTTAATTTATTTCAGAGAGGAGGACGTTCAAAGTTTTGAGCGTCTTATTATACTTACCCTTCCACTTGAAAATATAATAATATAAAAATATAATAATATAATAATATAATATAGGTCTATCTGGACATTTCTCCTACATTCTGGGCAGGAACTGATCGCAAAATTACCTTTTTTTTTTCGTTTTTTTCCCCCGATTCTTACCAAGTGCCTTAAATCACAAATTAGTCTCTGATGACTGAAATTCCATTAAAGTTTAATCTTTATAGCTGTATTATTTAACTCGGCAAGCGCATTCACCTTCAGTGTAGCGTGGCCTTTGATGTCCGATTTTCAATAACCCACCAAGGATCTAAGAAGGATCTTCCTACTGAATTGTGCAGTCATTTATCATCATACTTCTAGGCCTTTTGACCTAAAAGTGTCCGGCAACCGAGCCCTAAATAAAAGTGACAGGTGGGACGAGCTAAAACATTTTGAGTTGAATAATTTATTCCTCTTTGTGACGTTACGGCTCTACAGGGACCACATCTACTGTAAGTAATTAGCCCCTCGTAACAGGTTGTAATTATAAGGATGACAATCCACTTCATAAAAGATGTGCTGGTGTGTGGCCTAAGATATCTACTGCACTATTATAAACCTGGGCGGTTCGAGACATGAATGCTGATTGGCTGACAGCCTTGATTTATTATTACTTAAATATACTGTACAGCACGTGGTCAGCCCTTACGGTCTCTTATTGTCATGGACCAATGGTGAAGAACAAGAAATTGATCCTCAGAGGACCTCATCATAGCTTTTCTCATGATGGAATCCTATTATTGAATGGAGGAGGACGAAGTTGCCCCTAGACACGGATCCGACGACAGATTGTCTGTACGTCCCCTTTGGATTTGGAGCGTGTAAAGCTGATCCTAAATCTGTCCTGTGCCCAAGGGTTTAATTTCTACCCAGAAAGGCTTGGATGAACTTGGGAAAAGGGTATAGGGGAGGTAGTGATGTCTAGACAACATACAGGCAGGCTTTTGTATGTGGGGTACTTTCTGACTATTACGGCTCTCTCTCTCTTTGGCACTTATGACAAAGCTGTAAAGGTTATCCAGCTTGCCAGCGTTCCACAGACAACGAGCAAGAGGGTTTCCTGTGACCCCCAGCTAACAAGAGGATTTCCTGTGACCCCCAGCTAACAATAGGATTTCCTGTGACCCCCAGCTAACAAGAAGATTTCCTGTGACCCCCAGCTAGTAAGAGGATTTCCTGTGACCCCCAGCTAATAAGAGGATTTCATGTGACCCCCAGCTAACAAGAGGGTTTACTGTGACCCCCAGCTAGCAAGAGGTTTCCTGTGACCCCCAGCTAACAAGAGGGTTTCCTGTGACCCCCAGCTAGCAATAGTTTATTTTTAAAGAAAGACCAGAACTAGCATACCATTTTTCTAAGATTCAAAGAATGACTACGAGAGATAAGGAAGGATAAGTGTTTATTGATAATAGATAAATTATAGACTATCATTGTCTGTATTGTGAGAAGTTGAGAACAAAACACCACAAGTGAATTATCAGCTGTTTATGTGCTGGAAAGAAGCATTACACTACTGTAAGTCATGATTGTCAAAGTTAATTCTCAAAAAAACACTTTAAATCAAATCAAATCAAATCAAATGTATTTATATAGCCCTTCGTACATCAGCTGATATCTCAAAGTGCTGTACAGAAACCCAGTCTAAAACCCCAAACAGCAAGCAATGCAGGTGTAGAAGCACGGTGGCTAGGAAAAACTCCCTAGAACGGCCAAAACCTAGGAAGAAACCTAGAGAGGAACCAGGCTATGTGGGGTGGCCAGTCCTCTTCTGGCTGTGCCGGGTGGAGATTATAACAGAACATGGCCAAGATGTTCAAATGTTCATAAATGACCAGCATGGTCGAATAATAATAAGGCAGAACAGTTGAAACTGGAGCAGCAGCATGGTCAGGTGGACTGGGGACAGTAAGGAGTCATCATGTCAGGTATTCCTGGGGCATGGTCCTAGGGCTCAGGTCAGTTGAAACTGGAGCAGCAGCACGGCCAGGTGGACTGGGGACAGCAAGGAGTCATCATGTCAGGTAGTCCTGGGGCATGGTCCTAGGGCTCAGGTCCTCCGAGAGAGAGAAAGAAAGAGAGGAGAGAATTAGAGAACGCACACTTAGATTCACACAGGACACCGAATAGGACAGGAGAAGTACTCCAGATGTAACAAACTGACCCTAGCCCCCCGTCACATAAACTACTGCAGCATAAATACTGGAGGCTGAGACAGGAGGGGTCAGGAGACACTGTGGCCCCATCCGAGGACACCCCCGGACAGGGCCAAACAGGAAGGATATAACCCCACCCACTTTGCCAAAGCACAGCCCCACACCACTAGAGGGATATCTTCAACCACCAACTTACCATCCTGAGACAAGGCTGAGTATAGCCCACAAAGATCTCCGCCATGGTACAACCCAAGGGGGGGCGCCAACCCAGACAGGATGACCACATCAGTGAATCAACCCACTCAAGTGACGCACCCTTCCAGGGACGGCATGAGATAACCCCAGTAAGCCAGTGACTCAGCCCCTGTAATAGGGTTAGAGGCAGAGAATCCCAGTGGAAAGAGGGAAACCGGCCAGGCAGAGACAGCAAGGGCGGTTCGTTGCTCCAGAGCCTTTCCGTTCACCTTCCCACTCCTGGGCCAGACTACACTCAATCATATGACCCACTGAAGAGATGAGTCTTCAGTAAAGATTTAAAGGTTGAGACCGAGTTTGCGTCTCTCACATGGGTAGGCAGACCATTCCATAAAAATTGAGCTCTATAGGAGAAAACCCTGCCTCAAGCTGTTTGCTTATAAATTCTAGGGACAATTAGGAGGCCTGCGTCTTGTGACCGTAGCGTACGTGTAGGTATGTACGGCAGGACCAAATCAGAGAGATAGGTAGGAGCAAGCCCATGTAATGCTTTGTAGGTGAGCAGTAAAACCTTGAAATCAGCCCTTGCTTTGACAGGAAGCCAGTGTAGAGAGGCTAGCACTGGAGTAATATGATCAAATTTTTTGGTTCTAGTCAGGATTCTAGCAGCCGTATTTAGCACTAACTGAAGTTTATTTAGTGCTTTATCCGGGTAGCCGGAAAGTAGAGCATTGCAGTAGTCTAACCTGGAAGTGACAAAAGCATGGATTAATTTTTCTGCATCATTTTTGGACAGAAAGTTTCTGATTTTTGCAATGTTACGTAGATGGAAAAAAGCTGTCCTTGAAATGGTCTTGATATGTTCTTCAAAAGAGAGATCAGGGTCCAGAGTAACGCCGAGGTCCTTCACAGTTTTATTTGAGACGACTGTACAACCATTAAGATTAATTGTCAGATTCAACAGAAGATCTCTTTGTTTCTTGGGACCTAGAACAAGCATCTCTGTTTTGTCCGAGTTTAAAAGTAGAAAGTTTGCAGCCATCCACTTCCTTATGTCTGAAACACATTCCTCTAGCAAGGGCAATTTTGGGGCTTCACCATGTTTAATTGAAATGTACAGCTGTGTGTCATCCGCATAGCAGTGAAAGTTAACATTATGTTTTCGAATAACATCCCCAAGAGGTAAAATATATAGTGAAAACAATAGTGGTCCTAAAACGGAACCTTGAGGAACACCGAAATTTACAGTTGATTTGTCAGAGGACAAACCATTCACAGAGACAAACTGATATCTTTCCGACAGATAAGATCTAAACCAGGCCAGAACTTGTCCGTGTAGACCAATTTGGGTTTCCAATCTCTCCAAAAGAATGTGGTGATCGATGGTATCAAAAGCAGCACTAAGGTCTAGGAGCACGAGGACAGATGCAGAGCCTCGGTCCGATGCCATTAAAATGTAATTTACCACCTTCACAAGTGCCGTCTCAGTGCTATGATGGGGTCTAAAACCGGACTGAAGCATTTCGTATACATTGTTTGTCTTCAGGAAGGCAGTGAGTTTTTTGAGAGGAATGGAAGATTCGATATAGGCCGATAGTTTTTTATATTTTCTGGGTCAAGGTTTGGCTTTTTCAAGAGAGGCTTTATTACTGCCACTTTTAGTGAGTTTGGTACACATCCGGTGGATAGAGAGCCGTTTATTTTGTTCAACATAGGAGGGCCAAGCACAGGAAGCAGGTCTTTCAGTAGTTTAGTTGGAATAGGGTCCAGTATGCAGCTTGAAGGTTTAGAGGCCATGATTATTTTCATCATTGTGTCAAGAGATATAGTACTAAAACACTTGAGTGTCTCTCTTGATCCTAGGTCCTGGCAGAGTTGTGCAGACTCAGGACAACTGAGCTTTGAAGGAATACGCAGATTTAAAGAGGAGTCTGTAATTTGCTTTCTAATAATCATAATCTTTTCCTCAAAGAAGTTCATGAATTTACCATTGCTAAAGTGAAAGTCATCCTCTCTTGGGGAATGCTGCTTTTTAGTTAGCTTTGCGACAGTATCAAAAAGGAATTTCGGATTGTTCTTATTTTCCTCAATTAAGTTAGAAAAATAGGATGATCGAGCAGCAGTAAGGGCTCTTCGGTACTGCACGGTACTGTCTTTCCAAGCTAGTCGGAAGACTTCCAGTTTGGTGTGGCGCCATTTCCGTTCCAATTTTCTGGAAGCTTGCTTCAGAGCTCGGGTATTTTCTGTATACCAGGGAGCTAGTTTCTTATGAGAAATGTTTTTAGTTTTTAGGGGTGCAACTGCATCTAGGGTATTGCGCAAGGTTAAATTGAGTTCCTCAGTTAGGTGGTTAACTGATTTTTGTCCTCTGGCGTCGTAGGGTAGACAGAGGGAATCTGGAAGGACATCAAGGAATCTTTGTGTTGTCTGTGAATTTATAGCATGACTTTTGATGTTCCTTGGTTGGGGTCTGAGCAGATTATTTGTTGCAATTGCAACATAATAAAATGGTGGTCCGATAGTCCAGGATTATGAGGAAAAACATTAAGATCCACAACATTTATTCCATGGGACAAAACTAGGTCCAGCGTATGACTGTGACAGTGAGTGGGTCCAGAGACATGTTGGACAAAACCCACTGAGTCGATGATGGCCCCGAAAGCCTTTTGGAGTGGGTCTGTGGACTTTTCCATGTGAATATTAAAATCAACACAATCAGTGTTTATATTCTCAAAAAGCAGGAGGATTTAGACTTTAGTGACAGTTCTGTATGTGCCGTTTTTTAACTGAGAGGCCAACGACAGCCATTAATCAATAAAGCATTAATGACAGTGTGTTACGTGGCACATTAATCACTGTCACATGACTCCTTTATTTTCTGCACAGTATCCCTTTTATCATCAAACAAGTGAGAACTCTGCACCTTCACAGTGAGTCTGCACCGAGCAACTAAAATAAATAAACAACAAGCAGATTAATCTATAGTTCCGGCGAGGGTTCATCGGATCGGTAATGGCTGGAGACTTTTTTTAAACTCTGTTCTCAAGATAGAGGCATCAAACCTGGCCTTGTCTCGCCTTTGGTACTGTAAGATGAAACATTTCAAAATGCTTTCATCATAGGGGTGTGTTTTTTAGGACGAGGACTCTTGCTATTAAAACTTAGGAAGGTCTTTGGTTCTAGTTGCAGAGATATTGCAGTGACCCCCTGCAGCATCAGAGAGAAGATGCCTTTGTTGTAAACTAGCAGGCAAGCTGGATAATGACGGGTCAGGCCTTTCTGTCGAGGGACAGTCAGAGGGATAGGGATAGAAAGTCAGACGGATAGAGGGATAGAAAGTCAGACGGATAGAGGGATAGAGAGATAGAGACAGCTCATTCTGAACTGGGGAAGATCTAGAGGAGACAAGTGAATTGATATTACACTGTAGGAACTCATGGATGAGTAGTTAGGTGCAATTGATTTTGATCAAAATGGCTAGGGCATAAATAAATATGTTTGTTGTTGTAGATATACTCCATTTACTTAGCTAGTTGAGCTAAAACAGGGAAAATATGTAACATTACAATGCAATGGTTGATGCAATACAATGCCCTTGTGTTGAAGATGAGCAAGACAGCTTTGTTAACATGATATGGATAAAATATCTCCTATATTATACCTGGAAAAAAAATGTATGTATTGAAATGTTCGGTATTCATTTTACCTTTATAGGCAATGTCTACAGAACATATGAAAAGTTGTTTTCACTGGGTGAAAATGGCCTTGGCTGAAGTTAAGCAGCGACAGAGTTGACAGAGTGTGAATATTGATAGCTGGGAGACAGAGAGCAGAGGGCAGTAGCCATAATAATTTCTCCCCCAGAGCCACTGCACAGACCTGTAACCAATACAAAAAACACAGTGCTGTATAGTGTTTTAGGGATTTCTTTTAGGGATTCGCGGGCGGTGTTTCTTTTCATGTGTTCGAAACAGCTGCTAAAATATTTAACTCATTTTGTTTAGCTTCTCCCAATGTCAACTGTTTATGTGAAAGCACACAGTGCTCATTGTTAGTTAAGCTATTGAAGACAGTTGTTTTGAAAATGGAGAGACCCACATCAAACTCACATGAAAGAGAGTAACTTTGCATTGGGTGAGAGAACAATGGTGCTGGTTCCAAACAATGAATTATGCATGAAATGTTTAAAGAGATGCTTTTAGTTGAAGTGTCCGAAAGTATTGCTAATAGTGTCAGTGACTGCACTTATTGCAGATTTCTTGTTTTAGATTTGTCTTTGAACCTGAGATGCCACGAACACTTTGGCATAAAAAAAAATGTATGCCTGAAGGATTTCTCCATTTTTGTTTTGATACCATCAAGTGGAGTGGCCCAACTGGGCACACTACATCATTTCAATGTCGATAAATTGGTAATATTTGGTTGAGACATTGATCAATGAGATTACAACCTACAGTATATTCACCCATCTAAAAAAAATGAAGAACCAAAAGTTAGTGGAATTCCCAATGTGTTATCACTATGCTTTCAACCATCTGAAAGAACAACCAAATTCCAATGGAAAAACAATGTCAGATTTTTGGTTTAGTTGTCACCCAAATGTTTATCACTGCCCTTTCAACTATTTTAAAGCACAGCAAAGTTGAAGGGAAGGGAATACAATGTCAGATATGTTGTCAATTTATACAACAGATGAATGTGTTATCACTGTGCTTCATCTAATAGCACAACCGAATGACCTGGATTGAAGTTGAGATTACATTAAAAGTACACGGCTCAAGTGATCAATCCTGTTCTAGATTTTCTCTCAGATTATTACAGCAATCGTGAAGATCTCCACAGATCTGAGATGAACTATGCATTCATCCTATCAAATTGTATTAGTCACATGCGCCGAATACAACAGGTAGACCTTACAGTGAAATGCTTACTTACGAACCCCTAACCAACAATGCAGTTTAAAAAAATACAGATAAGAATAAGAAATAAAAGTAACAAGTAATTAAATGCACATAGTCCAGGAAGCCATTTTATTAGCTGTTCATGAGTCTTATGGCTCGGGGGTAGAAGCTGTTTAGAAGCCTCTTGGATCTAGACTTGGCTCTCCGGTCCCACTTGCCGTGTGGTAGCAGGAAGAACACTCTATGACTAGGGTGGCTGGAGTCTTTGACAATTGTTTGGACCATCCTCTGACACCCACTGGTGTAGAGGTCCTGGATGGCAGGAAGCTTGGCCCCAGGGATGTACTGGGCCGTTCGCACTACCCTCTGTAGTGCCTTGTGGTCAGAGGCTGAGCCGTTGCCACTCCAGGCAGTGATGCAACCAGTCAGGATGCTCTCGATGGTGCGGCTGTAGAACCTTTTGAGGATCTGAGGACCCATGCCAAATCCTTTCATGCTCTCGATGGTGCGGCTGTAGAACCTTTTGAGGATCTGAGGACCCATGCCAAATCCTTTCAGTCTCCTGAGGGGGAATAGGTGTTGTCGCGCCCTGTTCACAGCTGTCTTGGTATGCTTGGACCATGTTAGTTTGTTGGTGATGTGGACACCAAGGACCTACAAGATCTCAACCTGCTCCACTGCAGCTCTGTTGATGATAATGGGGGCGTGCTCGGTTCTCCTTTTCCTGTTGTCCACAATCATCTCCTTTGTCTTGATCACATTGAGGGAGAGATTGTTGTCCTGCCACCACACAGCCAGGTCTCTGACCTCCTCCCTATAGGCTGTCTCGCTGTTGTCGGTGATCAGGACTACCACTGTTATGTCATAGACAAACTTAATGATGGTGTTGGAGTTGTGCCTGGCTGTGCAGTCATGAGTGAACAAGGAGTACAGGAGGGGACTGAGCACGCACCCCTGAGGGGCCCCTGTGTTGAGGATCAGCGTCGCGGATGTGTTGTTGCCTACCCTTACCACCTGGGGGGGGGGGGGGGGGGGGGGTCTGTCAGGAAGTCCAAGATCCAGTTGCAGATGGGGGTGTTTAGTCCCAGGGTACTTAGCTTATTGATGAGCTTTGAGGGCACTATGGTGTTAAATGCTGAGCTGTAGGCAATGAATAGTATTCTCACATAGGTGTTCCTT
The DNA here is from genome assembly GCF_013265735.2 of Oncorhynchus mykiss. Taxonomy (NCBI): domain Eukaryota; kingdom Metazoa; phylum Chordata; class Actinopteri; order Salmoniformes; family Salmonidae; genus Oncorhynchus; species Oncorhynchus mykiss. Next base: position 6,749,805 of record NC_048575.1, read on the forward strand.
TTGTCCAGGTGCGAAAAGGGCAGTGTGGAGTGCAATAGAGATTGCATCATCTGTGGATCTGTTGGTGCGGTATGCAAGTTAGAGTGGGTCTAGGGTTTCTGGGATAATGGTGTTGATATGAGCCATGACCAGCATTTCAAAGCACCTCATGGCTACAGACGTGAGTGCTACGGGTTGGTAGTCATTTAGGCAGGTTACCTTAGTGTTCTTGGGCACATGCACTATGGTGGTCTGCTTTTTAAAACAAGTTAGTATTACAGACGGACAGGGAGAGGTTGAAAATGTCAGTGAAGACACTTACCAATTGGTCAGCTCATTCTCGCAGTTCACGTCCTGGTAAATCCATCTTGCTCTGCGGCCTTGTGAATGTTGGCCTGTTTAAAGGTCTTACTCACATCGGCTTTGGAGAGCGTTATCACACTGTCTTCCGGAACAGCTGGTGCTCTCATGCATGTTTCACTGTTATTTGCTCCGAAGCGAGCATAGAAGTAGTTTAGCTCATCTGGTAGGCTCGTGTCACTGGGAAGCTCTCGGCTGTGCTTCCCTTTGTAGTCTGTAAGGGTTTGTTAGCCCCGCCACATCCAACTAGCGTCAGAGCCGGTGTAGTACGATTTGATCTTAGTAAGAACAGTTTGCCTGTGTGATGGTTCGTTGGAGGGCATAGAGTGATTTCTTATAAGCTTCCTGTTTAGAGTCCCACTCCTTGAAAGCAGCAGCTCCAGCCTTTAGCTCAGTGCGGATACTGCCTGTAATCCATGGCTTCTGGTTGGGGTGTGTACTTACGGTCACTTGTGGGGGCGACATCATCGATGCACTTATTGATGAAGCCAATGACTAATGTGGTGTACTCCTCAATGTCATCGGATGAGTCCCGGAACATATTCCAGTCTGTTTTAGCAAAACAGTAGCTTAGGATCTGCTTCCTCTGACCACTTTTTTTTATTGATCTAGTCACGGGTGCTTCCTGTATTACTTTTCGCTTGTAAGTAGGAATCAGAAGGATAGAATTGTGGTCAGATTTTCCAAATGGAGGGCGAGCTTTGTATGCGTCTCTGTGTGTAGAGTAAAGGTGGTCCAGAGGTTGTTTTCCTCTGGTTGCACATTTAACATGCTGATGGCAATTTGGTAAAACGGATTTAAGTTTCCCTGCATTAAAGTCCCTGGCTACTAGGAGCGTCGCCTCTGGGTGAGCGTTTTCTTGTTTGCTTACGGCGGAATACAGCTCATTCAGTGCTGTCTTAGTGCCAGCCTCTGACTGTGGTGGTATGTAAACAGCTACAAAAATAGTTGAAAACTCCCTAGGTAGATAATGTGGTCTACAGCTTATCATGAGATACTCTACCTCAGGGGAGCAATAGCTCTAGACTTCCTTAGATGTCATGCACCAGCTGTTATTTACAAAAATACATAGTCCGCCGCTCCTTGTCTTACCAGACACTGCTGTTCTATCCTGCTGGTGCAGCGTATAACCAGCCAGCTGTATGTTGATAGTGTCGTTGTTCAGCCACAACTCCGTGAAGCATGAGATATTACAGTTTTGAATGTCCTGTTAGTAGTTTAATCTTCCGTGTCGGTCATCTATTTTATTCTCCAAAGATTGCTAGCAGAATGGAAGGAAGTGGGGGTTTATTCGATTGCCTACAAATTTTCAAAAGGCAGGCCAACCTCCTGCCCCTTTTTCTACGCCTCCTCTTCACGCAAATCACTGGGATCTGGGCCTGTGCCCGAGAAAAAAGTATATCGTTCGCGTTGGGCTCATCAGACACGTTTTAAAGGAAAAAAAGGATTCTGCCAGTTCGTGGTGAGTAATCGTAGTCTTGATGTCCAGAAGTTATTTTTGGTCATAAGAGATGGTAGTGGCAACAGCTCAAATAGAGATTAACAACAGTTAGACCTATAACTTGAAATGGGGACATGTGGGATTGCAATTTATTAAAATCAGAATACCTGGATCTCTATTGGAGACAACTCTGTCTGGGAAAAACAATCAGTGTAACCAATGCCTCGTAACACATTCAGGATAAATAATGTAGTATTGATCAATAGAGCAAATTCTTCTGTCAAAAGTTCAAATATTTTCTTGGTGTCTACCAAGAAAATATTTGAACTTTTGACAGAAGAATTTGCTCTATTGATCAATACTACATTATTTAAGAATATTCCTGTCTATGCTAGCAGACTGTTGCTGGAATATATTGTAATATGTCTCAGGAAGTTGGTAGTAATTACATAGGCTATTCTAACAAGAAAATATTTGAAAATATTTTTTTTCTCAGCAACATGCATGGCGCTGCTCCACAGCCACCGTTAGCTGCACTGTTAGCACAGCCACTGCTCCCTCTGATTTAAGCTGTTGAACCAAGGCGCCCTCTTCTTCGATGTTATCCAGCCACAAAAGTTGGACAGCAGGATCGCTACTTCAATCGTAGATGGTATGAGGATTACAAATGGATTACAAATGGCTGGAATATTATTTTTCAAAGGACCATGCTATCTACTTTGCATGCCGCCACTTTCAACATCCAGGAAACCATGGAGGAGAGAAGGTGGCATTTACCCACAATGACACGTAAGTACAGTTTAGTACTTAGAATAATATTCTCTACCGCACCTGGCTTAAGCTACCTGAAGCTTTCTTAAATCACGGTTATAGGCAGACATAGGAAATGGCTACCGATAGCAGAAAGCAAAGCCCGTCATGAGTCAAGACTGCCATCTATTGGTAAACATAAATATACCAGGATACTACATTCCCCCCTTTAAAGCTAATAACCCAACTTAATTCCTTCCTGAGCTATGCTGTTTTTATATTTACATTTTTTCAAACATAATCTCCTTCAGGATCTGAAAAAGTCTGGAGACATATCTCTCTAATCGAGTGTCTCAGAGGTGGTGTAGCTCGTGCTACCAGCTCTTCCCCTTTTGATGGTGAAACAAAGTTATTTTGTGGAGACTTCACAGGAGGAGGTCGTCCTAGACAGGTGGTCACAGGACGTTGAGCATTGTTGGTCTCGGGTGGTTTGTCAAACTGAAACTCTGGGGGAAGTGCCAATGTCCAGTCCTGCCTGTTTAAGCATTGATCCAGATCCCCGGATGGAAGTGGAATTCTATCTCTGATCTGATCCACGTGTCTACTTAGTCTTTTTCCCCTTCCGATGATCACAGTATAAGATACTGGTCCTGAGTAATCCTCAATGGAATCCATTTAGGATCAAACCCATAGTTATTGTATAGAAATCATTACCAGGTGAGAAACTTCTGAGTTTGGCTCGGTTGTCATGATTACATGTTTGATTCCATTGCTTTTGTTGTATTTTCATTTTCAGGTCTGGTCTGATGAGATCCAAGGTTGACCTTTAACCTCCTTGACATCAACATTTTTGCAGGTGACAACTCAGTTGTAGCTTGAGGAGTAATTCTGTAGGTAAGCAAGAATCTTCACACCTTAGTTTCAGTGCTGGGCCCTTGCATCTTCCTCATCCCCTCCTTCAAGGTCTGAACCGCACGTTCTGCTAATCCGTTTAAAGATGGATGAAAAGGGGCGGATGTTACATGCTGAATTCCATTTTGTTTCATGAAACTTGTGAATTCAGTGCTTGTCAAACAAGTAGCATTGTCGCTAAACAACGTTTGAGGCAATTCCATAACACTGAAGCTATGTTGCAACTTCTCAATTGTAGCGTACGATGTGGACGTGTTCATGAGGTAAACATCCATCCACTTTGAATGAGAATCAATCAGCACAAGGGACATTTTTCCTAGGAAAGGTCCAGCGTAGTCCACATGTAGTCGTGTCCATGGTTTTTCTGACCATTCCCATGGATGTAATGGTGCGGTGGAGGGGGGGTGACTTCCTGTTACTCTGACAATCTGCACACCGGCTAACCTCATTTTCCACATCATGGTCCCTCTTTGGCCAGCAGATGTATGACCTCGCTAGGCCTTTCATTCTCGACATACCTGGATGCGACTGATGCAACAACTTAAGTAGCAAACCCCGCCCTTGTGGTGGGATAACTACTCTTGAACCCCACAGAACACATCCATCTCGAACACTCAAGGCCAAACGGCGAGCGTAGTAATGCATGACCTGAGGCTCTGTCACTGTAGGCCATACTTTCAGGATACATTCATGCCCCTGTGATAGCGTCACATCCTTTCAAGTCCATTGCTTGATTTGGGTTGTGTTCACGGTGCATCATCCAACACATCGATCATAAAAACCTGGTAATTTTCTTCTTCCTGAATGATGATTTCTGGAATGGGCAGTCTACTCAGAGCACCAGCATTCCCATGTTATCTGCCTGGTTTGTCAATTATTCTGTACTCATAAGCCCTGAGTCCACACAGCCCATCGTTGAACTCTTGGAGACACCATTTGTGGTACTGGCTGTTGTTCACAGAACAGAGCGATCAGAGGCTTATGGTCGGTCACAATAGTGAATGTTCTCTCGTATAGAGAGAGAGAGTAGAGAGTACTTTTTTCTCCGCTGGCGACAACGTTCTTGACATGAACCCGATAGGTTTCTCTGCACCATTCTCAATCTAGTGTGATAGCACCGCCCCCCACACCATACGATGAGGCGTCACACGATAAGATGAGACCTCTGTCTGCTGAGTAGCGCACAAGCACTTCAGCTGATTGCAGGAACACCTTTGACTTTGCAAAAGCTTCTTCCTGTCTTTCTGACCATTTCCAGGCCACATCCTTCCTTAGCAGTTGATGCAGAGGAGCTAAGAGGGGAGAGAGGTTCGGGAGGAAGCGATTATAATAATTCTAGATAGGCTTTCAGCTCTGTAACGTTTGTCGGAGCTGGAGCTTCCACAATAGCCCTCACTTTAGCTTTGACAGTGTGTGACCCCTTGGCATCCACCTTGTGACCCAGGTACTGCACTTCATCAGCTAACAGTGTACACTTGCTTCTCTTCAGCCAGAGACCGGCATCCTCCATCCTCCTCAAAACTTCACCAAAGTTTCTGAGATGTTCTTCCTTTGTGACTCCCGTGACAAGAATGTTGCCGAGGTAAACCACTACCTTGGGTATCCCTTGCAGAACTCCCACCATTGATCTTTAGAAGATAGCTCTTTCAGAAGACACCCCGAAGGGTAAGCGTTTATAGGTAAACATCCCTCTGTTTATGGTCAGGTACTTCTGTGAAGCTTTATCCATTAGCACTTGCTGATATGCGTGACTCATGTCCAGTTTTGTGAACTGTTGCCCTCCGGTTAACCTTGAAAGCAAATCCTCCACTTTGGGTATGGGGTACTGCTCTAGAGAGGAAACTCTATTTACAGTCAGCTTATAGTCACTGCATAATCTGATTGAACCATCTGGTTTTAGTATGGGAACAACTGGTGCTGCCCACTCAGAGTACTTGACAGGTATAATTATAATTATATCCTCTGCTAAGAGTCTGTCAATTTCCACATCCACTTTAGGCTTCATGGCACATGGAACTGATCTTGGCCTGTAGAATCTGGGAGTAGCATCAGCAGCAACATGAATGGTAGCTTGGACCCCTTTAAATGTCCCTAGCTCTTCTTTGAAAACACACTCATGCTTTGAAAGTACCTGCTGTAGTGTCAATGTCTCTGTGGTGGCATGTTTGACTTCATCCCAGTTCAATTTTATTTCCTTCAACCACCCTCTCCCTAGTAAGCTGGGTCCAGTACCTTCCACTACTAAGAGAGACGGACTTTTCTGTTGTCCTTGATATTCCACTTGAACATCAGCAACTCCGATCACAGTGATCTTCTCCCCTGTGTATGTTTTGAGTTTAATGGGGGTGTCTCTCAGTTTAGGCACTTCAACGTTTTTCCACTTCAAATAGAATTGGGACCTGTTCATCAGCGTGACACTACAGCCTGTGTCTATTTCAAAACGGTACCTTAACTCCATTTATTCCCATTTCCACAATGAAAAGCTTCACCTTTTTCATATTCGTCCCCTGTACACTGTACATTGATAATGTTTGCTCTGTGTCCGTGCACTCACTTCCCTTTCTATCACTTGATTAGAGTGGTAGTTAGAGCATCTGGAGGTATTCGGTTTTCTGTCCGTACTCTTTTCTGAAACCCATGGCTTTTTTTTAAAATTACGCACAAGCTCGCAATGTGGCCTATTATCCCACATGCATAACACTTTTTATGTTTGAATTTACAGTCCAACACCTCCCAAGAGTCTGGCTCAACAATATGCAATGCTCTAAGTGATGGACATTCGAAAATTGTCCGAGAGAACAGAGAGTATATGAGAGCAGTCGTGGAGTCATTGCGTTACACTGAATACGAGGGACTTTCACAGAGAGGAGACATAGTAAACAACATGGCTGTCAACCAGGGAAACTTTCTTGAACCTTTACAAGTCATAGGCAAATTCGACAAAACAGTTGAACAGAAAATTTCAGAAAATACTAGAAATGCTAAGTACACGCATTATGATATACAGAATGAAATACTAGACATTATGGCAAATATGATTAGGGATCAAGATGCTGAACTATTTTCATTAATGGTGGATGAGAGTAAGGACCTCAGTAAAAACGGAACAAGTGTCTCTGGTTGTGCGCTATGTAAAAAACATGATGTTGTGGAGGAATTGAGTTGTGGATGAATTTCTTCATTTCACTCCAGCTGACGGATTCGATGCCGAGACTCTTTTCACAACGATGAAAGAGACTTTTAGTAAAATGTAACATCGATCACACTGCCTGTTTTAATCAGTGTTACGACGGTCGTCATGTCCGGCGTTCACGACAGGGTGCAGGAGAAATTCCGAGAAGAGATCCCTCAGGCAATCTACATTCATTGCCACGCCACCGTCTCAATCTTGTTTTGGTGGACTGTGTCAGAAACGTGAAGCCAGCGGGGGATTTTTTGTTATTGTGCAAGACATGTCCAAGTTTTTCTCATTTGTCCATGCACATTTCATTAAGAAGCAAAGGGAACTTGAGCCCTCACAGCAGCCCATTGAACTCAAGAAACTGTCTGATACGCGATGGTCCTGCCAGCACTACTCACTGTGGGCATTAAAAAAAAAACAACTCCCAGCCATCACTGCAACTTTAAATGACATTAAGTTGCAACCAAATTCACGTAGATCACTGCTCACACTCATTGATGCTGAATTCATACTCCAACTTATCTTGTTTGAGGATCTGTTCCTCACAGCAAAGTTCATGTGTGACACTCTACAGTCCCCTGATCTTTTGCTCGAGACTGCCACTGACCTCGCACAGTCCGTCATCACGAGCGTCAAAGAAAGGCGCACGAGGACTCTTGGGGACCCATGTGGAGCAAGGCAGAGGCCCTGTGCGAGAAGGTGGGTGTCGCCATACAACCACCGCCACCCCCACAAGAGAAAAGACAATCCCAACAGCCTCGCCATCCACAGGACTTTATAGTTGAAGCTCCAATTCAAACCGAACATCCATCCATGTCCTCTCCCGGATGAACTCTGAACGTCCTCGCTCTGCCCTGTCATTGACCGACTGGTGAATGAAATTACCTGATGCTTTTCCACAGAATCAGGTTCAGTTCTCATGGGAACATCAGCCCTAAACCCCAAGCATGCCACATTCCTTCAAAAGGAGAGCCTTGTGCCCATGGAACAGCACTATGGAATCAGAGAGGACAATCTGCCGGCCGAGGTGCACCAAGTGCCCCAGCTCCAAAGAACAGGTAAGAACAGGGCGAAACAGTTAGCAGCACACTGGAGTTCCTGTCCATGCTTAAACCTTACAAAGACTCCTTCTTGGACATCAAAAACTTTTACGCATATCTGTCACACTGCCAGTAACATCCGTGTCATGTGAGTGCAGTCTTTCCTGCATGCGGCGTGTAAAAACCTACGTGCGAAACAGAATGACAAACCCTCGACTCATCAACCTTGCCTGCCTGTCCACACAGAAAGAACCAAGGCCCTGAATTTCCAGAAGATTACCGACTCATTTGCACTGAACCACAACAACAGATGCACTGTGCTTCTATAAAACAACACTTGGTGAGTAACTGAAAAGCCTTTAATTTATTGACAGAGCGCGCCTGTCCGGTGATGGGACCATGATTGAATCGCGCTGATCTGGATCTGGATAGAACAAGAAGACTCAGGCATATTGTCGGCCGGTCGGCCGACAAGTTTTTTTGCAATATAAATTTAATCGCTAAGATTGTGGTGATAGCCAGCTCGTTTTACACCGTGTGTGCACTGTTGACAGGCATATGAAAAATGTACTTCTCGTTGTGGCTACAATGTGGATATTATTTATTTAATGTCTGACGTTGTGATGGATATTTAATCCGTAACATTATAACCAATGCACAGCAGGACGCATGTACAGTTGAAGTCGGAAGTTTACATACACCTTAGCCAAATGCATTTAAACTCAGTTTTTCACAATTCCTGACACTTAATCCTAGTAAAGATTCCCTGTTTTAGGTCAGTTAGGATCACCACATTATTTTAAGAATGTTAAATGTCAGAATAATTGTAGAGAGAATGATTTATTTCAGCTTTTATTTCTTTCATCACGTTCCCAGTGGGTCAGAAGTTTACATATGCTCACTTCTTATTTGGTAGCATTGCCTTTAAATTGTTTAACTTGGGTCAAACGTTTCGGATAGCCTTCCACAAGCTACCCACAATAAGTTGTGTGAATTTTGGCCCATTCCTCCTGACAGAGCTGGTGTAACTGAGTCAGGTTTGTAGGCCTCCTTGCACACACACACTTTTTCAGTTCTGCCCAAAATATTCTATAGGATTGAGGTCACTTGTGATGGTCACTACCTTGACTTTGTTGTCCTTAAGCCATTTTGCCACAACTTTGGAAGTATTCTTGGGCTCATTGTCCATTTGGAAGACCCATTTGCGACTAAGCTTTAAGTTCCTGACTGATGTCTTGAGATGTTGCTTCAAAATATCCACATAATTTCCCTCCCTCATGATGCCATCTATTTTGTGAAGTGCACCAGTCCCTCTTGCAGCAAAGCACCCCCACAACATGATGCTGCCACCCCCGTGCTTCACGGTTGGGATAGTGTTCTTCGGCTTGCAAGCTTCCCCCTTGTCCTCCAAACATAAGGATGGTCATTATGGCCAAACAGTTCTATTTTTGTTTCATCAGACCAGAGGACATTTCTCCAAAAAGTACGATCTTTGTCCCCATGTGCAGTAGCAAACTGTAGTCTATCTTTTTTACGGCTGTTTTAGAGCAGTAGCTTCTTCCTTGCTGAGCGGCCTATCAGGTTATGTCGATATAGGACTCGTTTTACTGTGGATATAGATATTTTTCTACCTGTTTCCTCCAGCATCTTCACAAGGTTTTATGATGATGTTCTGAGAATAATTAGCACTTTTCTCACCAAAGTAAGTTCATCTCTAGGAGACAGAACGTGTCTCCTTCCTGAGCGGTATTACGGCTGCGTGGTCCCAAGGTGTTTATACTTGCGTACTAATGTTTGTACAGATAAACGTGGTACCTTTAGGCGTTTGGAAATTGCTCCAAAGGATGAACCAGATTTTAGGAGTTCTAGAATTATTTTCTGAGGTCTGATTTCTTTTGATTTTCCCATGATGCCAAGCACAGAGGCACTGAGTTTGAAGGTAGACCTTTAAATTAATCCATGGGTACACCTCTAATGGACTCAAATGATGTCAATTAGCCTATCAGAAGCTTCTAAAGTCATGACATCATTTTCTGGAATTTTCCAAGCTGTTTAAATGCACAGTCAATTTAGTGTATGTAAACTTCTGACCCACTGGAATAGTTTACAGTGAATTATAAGTTAAATAATCTGTCTGTAAACAATTGTTGGAAAAATTACTTGTGTCATGCACAAAGTAGATGTCCTAACCGACTTGCCAAAACTATAGTTTGTTAACAAGACATTTGTGGAGTGGTTGAAAAATTTGTTTTAATGATTCCAACCTAAGTGTATGTAAACTTCCGACTTCAACTGTATATCGTCGGACCTACAAGTTATTTTTGTTTGCAATAAAAATATAATCACTAAGATTGTGTTGATAGCCCGTTCGTGTTTGCACAGTAAACAGATATAGGCTAAATGCATTGCACTTCTCGTTGTTTGCAACGCAATTTGCAACATTATTACCAATGCACAGTTGTCTGATTATGCATTTGGATTAAAAGCACTTCTTATTGTTGTCGCATTTCGGATGTATTTTGTTGTTATTGCTGAAAGACTTCATGCAGTGCGTGGGAAATAATTCTTTTGTCTTTGTCTTGTGGTCACTTGTATTAGGCTTATAGCTATTTTGCTTAATATTCTTTGGCCAAATTCAATGAAAAACTACATTTATATCCAATCTGATGGGTGACATATCTGCTTTTATTGAAAAAACGAGAACTTCCTTATAACTCTGATGTCATGAAAAATCGACTACTTTCTCAGCGCCCCCCACGTATTGGTCAAGCTCCCCCTTAGCACCGGGAGAGAAACAATCCTGGTGCCGTGCCTGCTCAGTATAATATAATACATTTAGCAGACGCTTTTATCTAATGCGACTCACAGTCATGCGTGCGTACATTTGTTCGTATGGGTGGTCCCAGGAATCAAACACACTACCCTTGCATTACAATTACCATGCTTTACCAACTGAGCTACAGTACGAAGGACCGCAGTGAAGAAATGTAAACACACATTTTATATAGCAGGTGAAAACAGATATTTATCTCAAAAATAGACATCAAATGTGTCAGTTGTCCCCATTCCATTTTTTGCATATCGGCACATCTGGATAAATCAATCCCTAGACAAAATCCTTGTGGCAATATCCGTATTTCCGCTCGTAATTAAAACCCTCATTGGCTTAATTGACTTTGAGTTGTGTATGATCATTTGGGCATAATGACCAGAGAGAGCTCTAGGAAGCAGCCGCTAACATAAATGTGGAACTTGTTGTTGTAAGCTGCTGTTGATTTGTTCCACCTGTGAATTTCCCGCGGGTCAGGAACTAATGAGATAGCTAGCGCATCAGTATATGGATCTGGCCATGTACCGTCTGTAGGCAATGAAGCTGTCTCGGATTATTTCAAAACTGAATGTACCGCCTGCTCCACTGACAGATGAGAGAGCCGGAGTGGAGTGAGTGGTACAGAATCAAGGCATGTGCTGTGATGTTGTGGCCAGGGAGGAACTTCAAGAGGGGGTTCTGGGAAACTCAGAGAAAAATATTGAACTGAAGACTTGCTCATTGAATAATGTCTAATGATGCTAAAATGACCAATGCATGACCCAATTGTGTCGTATACAATTACAGTATATAGTAAACGAACATAGTTAACGACCACAAATGACTTGTTGTTCAGCTGAAATGTTCTGCGAAGACGTCAACAAAACGATTTGAGAAAATCAATAGGCCTAATGATCGCATTAATTAGTACAGTATATAATACATGTCAGAACCAGATAAGAGATAAAAGCCTACTTGTGAGAAAGCTTTTTCACTTTCACAACAAGCCTAGAGAGGAGGAACAAACCTGTGCAGAAAACCAGACTGTAGGCAGACAGCTTTCTCCAAACCAGACTGTAGGCAGTATTTTTGATCAAGTCAGACAGCTTTCTCGAGTTGGTAATATTAAAACGATTCCACCGTTGCAGGAATAAGCATTTGTAATGTATTCATAAGTAACACAAACAAATGCACCAAGGGATATCACAAGCGTCGGGAAAGGGGAGCAAGCGTCGGGAACCATAGAGAATATTCAGGAGCAAACGGAGTAATTTTCAAAATCTTTGTAAGCAAGGTGTCGAGACGTCCCTTACCAGTGTGCTGCATTCTCCTGCCGCAAACCCCCACGTTTCTCTCTCCATCTGTTTAGAAGTTTCTCTATACCTCATTAAAAAAATATATCAGTCTTATGAAGAGATACTCTCATGTTGAGGACACGTTCTATGACAAGTGTTGTATAATTCAAGTCAAATTATGATAGATCGCTGGTATTTACATACACGTTTGCTGTCCTGTGCTAATCAATTTAGCAATTTATTTTCATTTCATTCAAATGAGAGCCAACATCTACAGGTATTTATTAAATGTCTCTTGTTACATTCAGATTTAAGTATTTTTTATTTATTTTGCTCTTGTAAATTGAAGTTAGCTGTTAATGGATGGTAGCCCCCACGATGAATGTGGACTGTGGATCGGTGTCCATCCTTTCGTACCTTAGTCACACGTGACATCTCAGACAGCACTGGTCCGATTTTGACGAAACTGGCCCGATTTTGACGAAACTGGCCCGATTTTGATGAAACTGGCCCGATTTTGTGTTTTGCCATAGAGCTCCATTTTTGACAAAATTACACCGATTGGCCCAAGGTGGGAACAATAGTGATTAATAGAAATGTGTGTCAAACTAGAGAGGAAGAGAGAAAGACAGAGTGATAACTGGGAATAAAATATCTATTCTCCAGCAGGTTCATGGGAGTTTTACTTACTTAAACATAGTTCGTAAATACACTCTGGCTATCTTCTCCGATTTCAGAGCACTCTTGTCATTTGGTATGTTCGTAAGAGTGCCCTTTGGGTGTTCGCAATTTCAGAGCGTTGTCAGATTGTCTGTTTGTAAATTCAGAGTATTTTCGTTCTCTGAGCGTTCAGAGTGCACTCTGGATGTAGGATTAATCCGAGCCTTTGACCACACAACAACAGTCAAGCACCCAAGCTATCTGGCTAACATTGGCTAACTTGTTAGCTACTTCCAGACACAAAAAGAGAACAAATTGACTCTCCCTAGCAGAGCTGGTTTGACGGTTTTCATGTTATCCAGAGCGTTGGTGACTGTGCCAACGTTTACTGATACCTGCAATATTCAACGGGTGTTGAGCGTTTGTATATTCCTCAGATATTCTGAGCTCTGGCACATTCAGACGAGAGTTCTCTGAAATCGGAGTAGATAGCCAGAGTGAATTTACGAACGTACCCTTTAGTGTGCCAGAATGCAGAATAACTGATGAATTGCCACGGACCCTGGCACACATATATGGAATAGTCTACCGCAGTCAACATCAGTTAGAATCCGACCCACTGCACTTCTCTGGCAACCTATCCTACTTATTTCATGTCTCCTTTTCCTTGTCCTTTACCCTCAATAAAATAAATAAAAACCTCTCTAAATATAAATACATGTATAAAAACTCTGCTATAGAGATGATAAAGAAGTTGGTGAGTTTTCAGTGCTGTGCACTGCAGTGTACTAATCTCTTTGTCCCTGTGACTGTGCCCTGTCCCCTGGAGGTCAGCATCAACGAGAAGACGGGGGAGTGAGATGCCAGCCTACCCACTAACATGGGCCTGGTGGCAGGGATCCTGGTCCAAAATGTCCCCAAGTAAGATCTGAATTACATTAGTACGGATCTGAGCCCTGGGTAATATTCATTAGGTACCAAACGGAAGAAAACTGACTAAAAAACAGGGAGACACTACCTGAACATGTCCAATAAGAAACACTTGTTTTTTTGTTGTGAAATGTATGGCTACGGTTTGCCCTAATTAATACAACTCTGATCGTAGCCCACCGTACACAAATACCCATAACATGGTTTCCTATGAATATATCCTTACAGTGGTTTATGGTCCTCTAGCAGGTACCTGTTGAAGTTGGACACGGTCAGCCAATACATGCGGTACAACACTCTAAAGGACTTATTCCCCACTATGGTCATGAAGGCCATCTTCATATGTGATGACCGCCACAGCAGGGAACAGCAGGATGACTAGAAGGTAACCAAGGCTATTTCCTTTCTATCTCTGTCTCTGCCGGTGTCTGTCTGTCTCTCTCTCTGTCTCTCTCTTTCTCTTTGTCTCTGTTTCTTTAACTCTCTCTCTCTCTCTCTCTCTCTCTCTCTCTCTCTCTCTCTACCTCACCCATCATGACCTAGGGGTATGTGAGGGGATGTATATGACTAAGTACAGCTGTAATTGATGGTGTTGCTTTGTGGGCAACAGAAAAGATATGAGAGAGATGTTATGGAGGTGGTTCACGAGGGAAATGATTGGGGTGAGCTAGAGCTTTGATATTGTCTCAATGTACTTACCATAGTAAGTGAGCTTGTCTAGGTACCATTACTGACCTATGCTCTGTCAGGTATTGAGCTTGTGTCGGAGGTGACTGATGAGAAGCTCCAGGCATCCTCCGGCCCAATCCTTGACCTCCCAGTGGGCATCCCTGTGGCCTACATCATCCCTGAGAAGGTCAGTAGCAAACAACGCTTTTAAGAATACTGTAGTGTCTGTATGGTGAGCATTAGCCTCATCCCTAAAATGTGAAGCCTGGGGAAGTTCCATTGCAGAAATCACTTAAGGAGGGGTTACGGAACCTGGTGTAAATCAGTGACGCCTCGCAACGAGTCAAACCAATCAAATGCTTTGCTTGGGTGGAGCTCCAAAGGTGCTCACTAGATTGGTGCCGTAGGAGCAACAGTGAGGACTAAACATGCCAACACAAAAAGCACTGGTAACAAAACATTTTAGAACGTTTGCAAAACGCTAGTTTTCACACCATTATAGAATGTTTGCAGCACTGTTATAATGCTGGTCATATCAATATTTATAGATAAAACTATACTAAATATATTCACATCACTAAAAATGTTACTAAAACACCCTGTTATGCAATGAAGGTCTACAGTAGCCTCAACAGCAATCTATAGGGTAGCACCATGGTGTAGCCGGAGGACAGCTAGCTTCCGTCCTCCTCTGGGTATATTGACTTCAGTACAAAACCTAGGAGGTTAATGGTTCTCACCCTCTTCCATAGACTTACACAGTAATTATGACAACTTTTGGAGGACGTCCTCCAACCTATCAGAGCTCTTGCAGCATGAACTGACATGTTGTCCACCCAATAGTTGACTCAAAGATAGAGAAATACAATAGTTGATAAAACAGTTTATTTTGGTCACAGACAGCTGATGTGTTGTGCACTGAAGTCTGCAAGCGAAAGTAAAAGGTGAGAGGAGGAGAGGAGAAGAGGAGGAGAGAGCGTAGATGTGAGAAGGAATTATCCAATGATCAAAGGGACCATGCTGTTTATATGTGGCTGCTATAAAGTGTTTTTGCGCGTGATCAGGGATCATTTATTCTGCCGATTCTGTTGAAAAAACGTTTCTTAAATGGAAGCAAACTGAACGAAACACGGATAAACATCTGAATTTGTCCATTTGAAAGTCTCATTTGCAACTTGTTGGACTAATTATTACACTCTAGATCAGCTTGATGCTGGCAAGAGTGTGCAAGGTAGTATTGAATGTGTCACTGTCCAATGTGAAATTGAATGTGTCAATGTCTGTCACCTTGATTACTCAAATCTCTCTCAACCTGTACACCTACATTGTAAACTTTTAATTCGTAGATTAGGTTGTAGCAACCTCATGATAGGTTTAGGGGAAATTATAGCATCATATAGTAGCCAAAACCCTATAAATGTTATAGTGAACTGGGCGAATGCAATATGAATGACAGTCATCCAATATGCTGTAATGGAAATAAGGCCATGCTCGTAAATAAAACAAAAATGTCCTCCGTCATCTTAAAAAATGGCCGCCACTGTGTTAACTGTATAATGAATTGTGCTTGTGTATCACCTGTTGACCGAGAGGAAATATTGGTGTAACCCTCAGAATTGAATAAAGCAACCGATCACTACAGTTATGGATGTAGCCTCTATCCAATTGTAAAGAATGCATATTTAAACTTGATTCTTAAATGAATTTTCCCCTTTTACTTCTAAAAACATTTTGAATGAACGTTGAACGAGGACCAACACTTCTCTGCATGACAAACCTGCCTTTTACTGTACCTGCTTCCTGTCTAGCTCTGGTCCAGGGCCTTGAAGGATCAATATGCATGTAACACCCTGGACCAGAGCTACTCCGTGTCATACTCTCAGCCGTTTAAACTGATATAAGTGTAACAGAAAATTTACCCCGACACACTGTTTCAATAAAGTATTTATTAGCCAGGATACAGAATATTTGATTATTGTTTATGGTTTTTCCTTGACTGATTGGTGAAAATTAGGGTTCACTTTTCAACTTGGGTATTCAAACCAATTGACCGTTCGGTTACTGGCGCAAAGCTCTAACCGCTATGATACCTACAGCCCTTTGTTTGACACAGAAAAGTTCTGAGACTTTGTGTCCCTCTTGGCTTCATGTACATTCAAGCAGACAATGAAGGCTCAACCAGGATCGTATTAATGCACATCGTAGCAAATTGTTTGTTTTTTTGCGACGGAAAACGGTGTGCACGAAAAATAAGAGTTTCATAATTACAGGTAGTACCTACCTGTTTCTCTCTGTTTTCTTCAGTTTTGTGTTTAGTGAATATACACACCTTTGACAACATGTGGTGAAAGATGAAACACTCTCTCTTGTGGTGAAAAACTGACCGTATGGGTTTGAAACTCATTCTTTTACTTGCATACTATGAGGTAAATTCATTTAAAACACCTGCTCAATTATTTTAAAATAAATGTTGATACGCACAATGGCATCAGATTGAGAGTCCATCGTTTAATTTCGTATTTACCTTTATTTAAGTCAGTCAAGTCAGTTAAGAACAAATTGAAATCAGGCATACGTCAAAGTTTACATGAATAAAATGACATATGCATTCATATCTATTCCTGTACTGCATGGAGACTGATAACATCATTGACACAGCAAAAGTACCAAAACAGAGGTAAAGAATACTATCGAAACAGCTCCCATTCATTGTATCATATGAGCACACATACAATATTTATGGGAGCATGTAGATGTGAATTCTGTTTGAGATGCTAATTCATCGACAGCTATACGCTTCCATAAAATAGTAACAGAGAGCCACGGTAATTTGGAAACATTTGTGAAAATGGAATAAAAACAATCTTGATAACTTGGTGTTTATGTCATTTCACATTCTTTCATAATAATAATAATAATAATAAATAAGAATTTGATTAATAATGTGTATACAAAAAAATGTAAACGCTAATCAATACAGCAGTTGAACAGACATGATTAAAGAAAGCATACTTCCTATTTCCAGAAAGGCAGTTAGCTACAGCACGCTTGAAGGGCGACACCACTACATTGTTGCATCTCAAAGCAGCATAGGGAATGCAGATTTGTGAAGCATGGGTGACCCTCAATTGTAATTCCTTGATTCCTCATGTCCTCTCTCCTTTCCGTCCCCCTTCTCATAAATGCATTCTAGAAGATCCAAGGTAACTTCCCTCGAACCTTCTCCACCAATGCATTTCTAGAAGGAGACAAGGAAATGGACACACCGGATCAAGGAATGACAAAATCGGATCCACCTGTGTTCTTGGGAGTGGCGGTAGAGGGAGGTGTCACCTGGGGACGTGTGGGAGAGGGGAAGGCCTTCACAAGCTAAACGTGTCCCCACTGGATGAGTGTCGAGACGGGACCTTCCCACACACCAGAGATGGCGCTCCTCTAATCCCCATGGCTCGCTTCTAGAGCTGCTTTCTCAAAGTCCCCCTCCTCTTAGCTGGGGGAAAGAGAGCATGGGGGACAGAGAAGAGAGAAAACAGGGTACATTTTTAAAGAGATATGGGGATGTCGACAGTGATGATGATCATTGTACTGTTTGTACAGTACCAGTTCTGGACACACCTACTCATTCAAGTGTTTTTTTTTACTATTTTCTACATTGTAGAATAATAGTGAAGACATCAAAACTATGAAATAACACAATATGGAATCATGTAAGTAACCAAAAAAGTGTTAAACAAATCAAAATATATTTTATATTTGAGATTCTTCAAATAGCCACCCTTTGCCATGATGACAGCTTTGCACCCTCTTGGCATTCTCTCAACCAGCTTTACCTGGAATGCTTTTCCTGTAGTCTTGAAGGAGTTCCCACTTATGCTGAGCACACATTGGCTGCTTTTCCTTCACTCTGCGGTCCAACTCATTCCAAAAGATCTCAATTGGGTTGAGGTCGTGTGATTGTGGAGGCCAGGTCATCTGATGCAGCATTCCATCACTCTCCTTGGTCAAATAGCCCTTACACAGCCTGGAGGTGTGTTTTGGGTCATTGTCCTGTTGAAAAACAAATGATAGTCTCACTAAGCCTAAAGCAGATAGGATGGTGTTTCGTTGCAGAAAGCTGTGGTAGCCATGCTGGTTAAGTGTGACTTGAATTCTAAATAAATCACTGACAGTGCCACCAGCAAAGCACCACCACACCATCACACTCCCTCCTCTATGCTTCACTGTGGGAACTACACATGCAGAGATCATCCGTTCACCTGTCTAATGTCCATTGCTCGTGTTTCATGGCCCAAAAAAGTATCTTCTTCTTATTGGTGTCCTTTAGTAGTGGTTTCTTTGCAGCAATTCGACCATGAAGGCTTGATTCATGCAGTCCCCTCTGAACAGTTGATGTTGAGATGTGTCTGTTACTTGAACTCTGTGAATCATTTATTTGAGCTGCAGTCCGAGGTGCAGTTAACTCTAATGAACTAATCCTCTGCAGCAGAGGTAACTCTGGGTCTTCCTTTAGTGTGGCGGTCCTCATGAGAGCCAGTTTCATCATAACGCTTGATGGTTTTTGCGACTGAAACTTCCAAAGTTCTTGACATTTTCTAAATTGACTGACCTTCATGTCTTAAAGTAATGACTGTCATTTCTCTTTGCTTATTTGAGCAGTTCTTGCCATAATACGGAATTGGTCTTTTGCCAAATAGGGCTATCTTCTGTATACCACCCCTACCTTGTCACAACACAACTGATTGGCTCAAACACATTAAGAAGGAAAGAAATTCCACAAATTAACTTTTAACAAGGCACACCTGCGAATTGAAATGCATTCCAGGTGACTGCCTCATGAAGCTGGTTGAGAGAACGCCAAGAGTATGCAAAGCTGTCATCAAGGCAAAGGGTATATACATACTTTGAAGAATGTGAAATATAAAATATATTTTGATTTGTTTAACACTTTTTTGGTCACTACATGATTCCATATTGTGTTATGTCATAGTTTTGATGTCTTCACTGTTATTCTACAATGTTAAAATAAAGAAAAACCCGTGATTGAGTAGGTGTCCAAACTTTTGACTGGTACTGTATATTACTGTGTGTGTGTGTGTGTATGTGTGTGTGTGTGTGTGCGTGCGTGCGTGCGTGTGTGTGTGTGTGTGTGTGTGTGTGTGTGAAACTGCTCAAGTTGCACAAAATGGAATATAAGTTGCGGATAAAGTTCGTAATGACACAACATCTAAAGACCCGCATCAGTAGACTGAGAGCTTTTCCATTTCTAAAAGCAAATATTTGGGTTTTTGTTTGTAGCCTTTGTTCATGGTTTTTCGGCACCTCCATACTACACAACAAGGATGAGGAAGTACTTCTTCTGTCAGACAGTCCACAAATGACGGGGAAAAGGTGAGAGGGGGGGGGGGGGGGATGCATAGAGGCGAGAAGGAATACAACGAAAGTGAACTGTGGGCACCTACTTTGTAAACTTTCATTCATATGCTAGGTTGTATCAACCTCATGATGGGTATGAGAGTATCATGTTGTAGCCTAAACCTATCCATGTTACATTGAACTGGGTGATTGGAATATTGATGACGGTTATCCAACATGCTGCAATAAAGCCATTCTCATTCAAAGTAAAATCGTTCTCCCTCATCCTAAACGGCACTGACCTCCACTGGTGAACAATCATTTTCAACACTTTATCTGTGCCCCGTTTGAGCTTGCATATGGCTTAATAAACCAATACAAAAGTCCCCAAGTTGCAAACTCTGCACATCCTGGCACTCCAAGCAGACTCAAAGCAATGCAGGTATGCGATGAAGTGTGAGCAGTGTTTGTCCTCTCACCAGTTGGCGGAAGAGTACAGCCGGGTTGACCACTGCTGTGGCCACTTCGGGGTGTTTGGGTGAAAAAAAACTATTCTCCCTCATGTCCAGAGCTAGCTCATATAGAGAAACTGACTTCGCCAGCTTCCCCTGGACAACCCACACATCACACATTTCCTCGGGCAGCTCCCCCTGGACAACACACACATCTCCTCTGTCAGCTTCAACAAATCAGGATTACACACAAGCTACAAGCTAATAGAATGTCAGGTCTCTAGGCTAACTGTCAAACAGCAATTCACATAAAGTTACCATGACATGGGAAGGTTGCACAGACTCAGATTAAGCCTAAATCTGTAATGGATTTAATACACACATTTTAATGTATCCTCTGTTTAGACGAGGATTTGACCAAATTATTTATTCCATTGGCTTTATTTCTTGTGTTTGATTTATCATGGGCTGGTGCATAGTGTGGTATTCACTGTGTTTGATTTATCATGGGCTGGTGCATAGTGTGGTGTTCTCTGTGTTTGATTTATCATGGGCTGGTGCATAGTGTGGTGTTCACTGTGTTTGATTTATCATGGGCTGGTGCATAGTGTGGTATTCACTGTGTTTGATTTATCATGGGCTGGTGCATAGTGTGGTGTTCTCTGTGTTTGATTTATCATGGGCTGGTGCATAGTGTGGTGTTCACTGTGTTTGATTTATCATGGGCTGGTGCATAGTGTGGTGTTCTCTGTGTTTGATTTATCATGGGCTGGTGCATAGTGTGGTGTTCACTGTGTTTGATTTATCATGGGCTGGTGCATAGTGTGGTGTTCTCTGTGTTTGATTTATCATGGGCTGGTGCATAGTGTGGTATTCACTGCGTTTTATTTATCATGGGCTGGTGCATAGTGTGGTATTCACTGTGTTTGATTTATCATGGGCTGGTGCATAGTGTGGTGTTCACTGTGTTTGATTTATCATGGGCTGGTGCATAGTGTGGTGTTCTCTGTGTTTGATTTATCATGGGCTGGTGCATAGTGTGGTGTTCACTGTGTTTGATTTATCATGGGCTGGTGCATAGTGTGGTATTCACTGTGTTTGATTTATCATGGGCTGGTGCATAGTGTGGTGTTCACTGTGTTTGATTTATCATGGGCTGGTGCATAGTGTGGTATTCACTGTGTTTGATTTATCATGGGCTGGTGCATAGTGTGGTGTTCTCTGTGTTTGATTTATCATGGGCTGGTGCATAGTGTGGTATTCACTGTGTTTGATTTATCATGGGCTGGTGCATAGTGTGGTGTTCACTGTGTTTGATTTATTATGGGCTGGTGCATAGTGTGGTATTCACTGTGTTTGATTTATCATGGGCTGGTGCATAGTGTGGTATTCACTGTGTTTTATTTCTCATGGGCTGGTGCAGTGTGGTGTTCACTGTGTTTGATTTATCATGGGCTGGTGCATAGTGTGTTTGTTGGGCCTGTTTGTGTGTGTAAAATCAATAACAATGTTAAAAGAGTGGTTCACTTTTTCTGAACCAATGGTCTAGTTTTGAGAAACCTACCACCCGCGAAACACACGTTCTCATTGCAACACCCAAAATACGTCCTTTAAGAAATCGGCAAAGCTCTCTGGAATAGTGATGCAGGTCTTTAAATGTTAGGGCTCCCAAGTGGCACAGCGGTCTAAGGCACTGCATCACCAATGCTAAAGGCATCACTAAAGACCCTGGTTCTATCCTGGGCTGTATCACATCCGGCTGTGATTGGGAGTCCCATAGGGCGGTGTACAATTGGCCCAGAATTGTCCGTGTTAGGGGAGGGTTTGGCTGGGATAGGCTGTCATTGTAAATAAGAATTTGTTCTTATTTGACTTGCCTAGTTAAATAAATAAGCAAAATAATACATATACACATGACATTGAGCAGATATAGTCATAGTGGGGGAGAAGTCCTGCACAGTGTTGTAGCCCAGGTACAGTAATGACTGACAGTGTCAACTTCAACAGGTACCTGTTAGAGGACCATAAACCACTTTAAGGATATATTCATAGGGAACCATGTTATGGGTATTTATGAATGGTGGTCTATGATCAGAATTGTACTCATTTAGTCAGTTTTCTTCCGTTTGGTACCTAATTGAATATTACCCAGGGCTCAGATCCGTACTAATGTAATTCAGATCTTACTTGGGGACATTTTGGACCAGGATCCCTGCCACCAGGCCCATGTTAGTGGGTAGGCTGGCATCTCACTCCCCCGTCTTCTCGTTGATGCTGACCTCCAGGGGAGAGGGCACAGTCACAGGGACAAAGAGATTAGTACACTGCAGTGCACAGCACTGAAAACTCACCAACTTCTTTATCATCTCTAGAGCAGAGTTTTTATATATGTATTTATATTTAGAGGGGTTTTTATTTATTTTATTGAGGGTAAAGGACAAGGAAAAGGAGACATGAAAGAAGTAGGACAGGTTGCCAGAGAAGTGCAGATTCTAACTGATATATTCAATGTATTCTTGCTGCTTTTTCCTGCAGAATTTTGTTCTTCCTCCCTAATTGTGTCCCCTAAATGCCTACTCACAACCAATCATAATCTTTTCTGCTCTAAGAACATGTCTGAGTAAGTAAAACTCCCGTCAGCCTAGCATGTGGCATTTATTATTTATGTATTATTTTGCTCACCAAGAGAGGAGTTTTTGTATGGAGGTCAATGAGAGTGTCGAAAATGGTAAACAAAAAAAATGTAATGGCATATTTGCTAATGTAACGGATGTGAAACGGCTAGCTTAGTTAGCGGTGGTGCTAATGTAACGGATGTGAAACGGCTAGCTTAGTTAGCGGTGGTGCTAATGTAACGGATGTGAAACGGCTAGCTTAGTTAGCGTGGGCGCTAAATAGCGTTTCAATCAGTGACGTCACTTGCTCTGAGACCTTGAAGTAGTAGTTCCCCTTGCTCTGCAAGGGCCGCGGCTTTTGTGGCGCGATGGGTAACGATGCTTCGAGGGTGACTGTTGATGTGTGCAGAAGGTCCCTGGTTCGCGCCCGGGTATGGGCGAGGGGACGGTCTAAAATTATACTGTTACATTGATGCTGTTGACCCGGATTACTGGTTGCTGCGGAAAAAGGAGGAAGGTCAAAAGGGGGGTGAGTGTAACGGATGTGAAACGGCTAGCTTAGTTAGCGTGGGCGCTAAATAGCGTTTCAATCAGTGACGTCACTTGCTCTGAGACCTTGAAGTAGTAGTTCCCCTTGCTCTGCAAGGGCCGCGGCTTTTGTGGAGCGATGGGTAACGATTCTTCGAGGGTGACTGTTGATGTGTGCAGAAGGTCCCTAGTTCGCGCCCGGGTATGGGCGAGGGGACGGTCTAAAATTATACTGTTACATTGATGCTGTTGACCCGGATTACTGGTTGCTGCGGAAAAAGGAGGAAGGTCAAAAGGGGGGTGAGTGTAACGGATGTGAAACGGCTAGCTTAGTTAGCGTGGGCGCTAAATAGCGTTTCAATCAGTGACGTCACTTGCTCTGAGACCTTGAAGTAGTAGTTCCCCTTGCTCTGCAAGGGCCGCGGCTTTTGTGGAGCGATGGGTAACGATTCTTCGAGGGTGACTGTTTATGTGTGCAGAAGGTCCCTAGTTCGCGCCCGGGTATGGGCGAGGGGACGGTCTAAAATTATACTGTTACATTGATGCTGTTGACCCGGATTACTGGTTGCTGCGGAAAAAGGAGGAAGGTCAAAAGGGGGGTGAGTGTAACGGATGTGAAACGGCTAGCTTAGTTAGCGTGGGCGCTAAATAGCGTTTCAATCAGTGACGTCACTTGCTCTGAGACCTTGAAGTAGTAGTTCCCCTTGCTCTGCAAGGGCCGTGGCTTTTGTGGCGCGATGGGTAACGATGCTTCGAGGGTGACTGTTGATGTGTGCAGAAGGTCCCTGGTTCGCGCCCGGGTATGGGCGAGGGGACGGTTTAAAATTATACTGTTACACTAAGTGTGATTTATTTGATCGAATAGGAGTTTCTTAGTGCTTAGGGTGTTACGAGTGTTCCGATAAGTAGGAAACGTGACATACCGGCAACTTTGAGAAAAAACACATAAACATCGGAGTTGTGCCTGTTGTTCACACGCGTACCCACCCTCTCATTAGCTAGAATGTTCCCACCTGATCTTGCCTCCTCCCGTCTGCTTTCTAGTCTGATTACCAGACTCTTTAGTTAACATTCCACGCCTTGCCACTCCTTGTCATTGCCAAAGACACTGGCCTTTCGGCAATCTCCACATTCAATATGCCCTTGTATTTACGGCGGAGTTGCTTGATTTGGTTGATGGAAATAACATTAATATTTCCACGACAACATGTGGAGCCTTGAAAATAGAATTTGAATTTATAATAAAGTCGAAAACAAAAATGTTGGAAAGTAATTTGTATTCTGAGGCTAAGATGTTTTGTGGTTGGAATTGCAGTATGTATTTCCTTTGAGAATTTAGACATGAGCTGACAAATTTTGACAGACTGGTTTCATCTGGACCAACAAAAAATAACACAGTGTTCTGTGGAGAAAAAAAGTTCCAAAATTTGCATACGTTTTGTGATTGGAGGATAGCTGTGAGGGTGATCGAATCAGGATCAAATCCTCGGTTCTCCTCAAGCTCATTAATGATAGAATGTTCGTGTTTGAATATGGCCGAAAGGCCATTCACTTTGGCACATGACATGGAGTACAGGGAGTGGATTAGGTAAAGAGACCGGTACCCAGGCTAACTGCCTTTCATTTTTGAAGACATTTCTTTTCACTGTTAGAGCGGCCTCGGAGCTGCATCATTAGTGAGGGTTGACGTTTGCTGTTGACTTGTTTGATTTGAGTTAGATGGAAGTCAAAATTTACTGGAGATAATTAAGGGGCTCCACATAAAAGACCCACTTAGTTTTAATTGCTTCCCAAGGCTTTGTGATCTTTTCTAGTTCCTTCTCGGAGCAATACCTTACCTGTAGTGAAGGATTTCGTTGTTTCACAGCCACAACCTTGGAGCTGCACTTTAAAATACAGATTCATGGTAATAGCACTGAGATGGCAGTGGTGGCATGGAACAGAACCTCTTGCACCTCGCTGAAAGTATTAATTTATTTCTGCGAAACTGTTATCCCCGACTTCAAAACTGTCACATGGATTAAGGGTCAGGAATACAGAAGTTGCAAAACAAACCCTTTACAAACCCTTTACAAACCCTTTACCAACCCTTTAAAACCCTTTGCTGTTGGGCAAATAACTCATGATTTAAAAAGGTAATTTTTTTCTCATCTTTTCATTCATCAATGCTAATACTAGCCGTAGGTGGCTGTTTCTATGTAAACAAACCCAAATCATAAGTTGTTGACTCTCTGGCCCAATCAACCACTATCAAGGTAACTGAAGATGGACGTGATTTTGGTTAAACTTAGAAGTTTGGTTTGGTGGACTTCTGTAGTATTAAGGTTGATAGTGATTTTGTCAATATACAGTACATACAATTTAATTTGAATGATTATATTTGATTGATTGATTGATTCACTATCCATGTGTACTCATAGCCAATCAAAGCAATGACATTACTACCACAGATCTACTATAGTGCCCAATGAAAACGCACGGCAATGCATTGCAGTATCTATCCCTCTGCTGCTAACCTTGGTGCTGAGAAGGCTCCTCTACTGAAGCGGGTTCATGATTCCGAGGTCGTGACTAGCCCAGTGCCATGTGTTGGGGAGACCCCCACTGATGGAAAAGCTGGCCCAGTGCCCTGTGTTGGGGTGACCCCCACTGATGGAAAAGCTGGCCCAGTGCCCTGTGTTGGGGTGACCCCCACTGATGGAAAAGCTGGCCCAGTGCCCTGTGTTGGGGTGACCCCCACTGATGGAAAAGCTGGCCCAGTGCCCTGTGTTGGGGTGACCCCCACTGATGGAAAAGCTGGCCCAGTGCCCTGTGTTGGGGTGACCCCCACTGATGGAAAAGCTGGCCCAGTGCCCTGTGTTGGGGTGACCCCCACTGATGGAAAAGCTGGCCCAGTGCCCTGTGTTGGGGTGACCCACACTGATGGAAAAGCTGGCCCAGTGCCCTGTGTTGGGGTGACCCCCACTGATGGAAAAGCTGGCCCAGTGCCCTGTGTTGGGGTGACCCCCACTGATGGAAAAGCTGGCCCAGTGCCCTGTGTTGGGGTGACCCCCACTGATGGAAAAGCTGGCCCAGTGCCCTGTGTTGGGGTGACCCCCACTGATGGAAAAGCTGGCCCAGTGCCATGTGTTGGGGTGACCCCCACTGATGGAAAAGCTGGCCAAGTGCCCTGTGTTGGGGTGACCCCCACTGATGGAAAAGCTGGCCCAGTGCCCTGTGTTGGGGTGACCCCCACTGATGGAAAAGCTGGCCCAGTGCCATGTGTTGGGGTGACCCCCACTGATGGAAAAGCTGGCCCAGTGCCCTGTGTTGGGGTGACCCCCACTGATGGAAAAGCTGGCCCAGTGCCATGTGTTGGGGTGACCCCCACTGATGGAAAAGCTGGCCCAGTGCCCTGTGTTGGGGTGACCCCCACTGATGGAAAAGCTGGCCCAGTGCCCTGTGTTGGGGTGACCCCCACTGATGGCAAAGCTGGCCCAGTGCCCTGTGTTGGGGTGACCCCCACTGATGGCAAAGCTGGCCCCCATTGGTGGCTAGGCCAGCCCAGTGATGTGGTGTATCAACAGCTTCCTCCTAGAACCCATTGGCAGCCTCTCATATAGCTCTCTGTCAGTGTGAGTTATTGTTCTGTCAGATCAACCATAGCAGCACGGGTACCCTAAGACCTTCCCCCCAGATCAGCCTCACTGAACTCCCTAGGACCCTCCCCCCAGATCAGCCTCACTGAACTCCCTAGGACCCTCCCCCCAGATCAGCCTCACTGAACTCCCTAGGACCCTCCCCCCGGGCCGGCTTCACTGAACTCCCTAGGACCCTCCCCCCCGGGCCAGCCTCACTGAACTCCCTAGGACCCTCCCCCCGGGCCAGCCTCACTGAACTACCCAAGATCCTCCCCCGGTGCCGACCCCACTGAACCCTCTAGGTTGCTCCACCTGGGCCGGCCCCACTGAACCCTCTAGGTCGCTCCCCCGGTGCCGACCCCACTGAACCCTCTAGGTCGCTCCACCTGGGCCGGCCCCTCTGAACTCTCTAGGTCGCTCCACCTGGGCCGGCCCCACTGAACTATCTAGGATCCTCCCCCTGGGCCGACCCCACTGAACTATCTAGGACCCTCCCCCCGACCCAGCCTCACTGAAATCTCTAGGTCGCTCTTGCCAGGCCGGCCCCACTGGAATCTCTACTGTAGGTCGCTCCACCAAGGCCGGCCCCACTGAACTCTCTAGGTCGCTCCTCCCAGGCCTGCCCCACTGAACTCTCTAGGTCGCTCCTCCCAGGCCGGCCCCACTGAACTCTCTAGGTCGCTCCTCCCAGGCCGGCCCCACTGAACTCTCTAGGTCGCTCCTCCCAGGCCGGCCCCACTGGACTCTCTACTGTAGGTCGCTCGACCAAGGCCGGCCCCACTGAACTCTCTAGGTCGCTCCTCCCAGGCCGGCCCCACTGAACTCTCTAGGTCGCTCCTCCCAGGCCGGCCCCACTGGACTCTCTACTGTAGGTCGCTCTACCAAGGCCGGCCCCACTGAACTCTCTAGGTCGCTCCTCCCAGGCCTGCCCCACTGAACTCTCTAGGTCGCTCCTCCCAGGCCGGCCCCACTGAACTCTCTAGGTCGCTCCTCCCAGGCCGGCCCCACTGAACTCTCTAGGTCGCTCCTCCCAGGCCGGCCCCACTGAACTCTCTACTGAAGGTCGCTCCACCCAGGCCGGCCCACTGAACTCTCTAGGTCGCTCGACCAAGGCCGGCCCCACTGAACTCTCTAGGTCGCTCCTCCCAGGCCGGCCCCACTGAACTCTCTAGGTCGCTCCTCCCAGGCCGGCCCCACTGGACTCTCTACTGTAGGTCGCTCGACCCAGGCCGGCCCCACTGAACTCTCTAGGTCGCTCCTCCCAGGCCGGCCCCACTGGACTCTCTACTGTAGGTCGCTCGACCAAGGCCGGCCCCACTGAACTCTCTAGGTCGCTGCTCCCAGGCCTGCCCCACTGAACTCTCTAGGTCGCTCCTCCCAGGCCGGCCCCACTGAACTCTCTACTGAAGGTCGCTCCACCCAGGCCGGACCCACTGGACTCTCTACTGTAGGTCGCTCGACCAAGGCCGGCCCCACTGAACTCCGCACTCACACAAGAAAGGTTGTCATGTGAATCCTGCCTTTAATGATTATGGCCATTCCTTCAGTTCATACAATATACAATACTATAATGGATTGTTTACTCTGTTACCATCTGGCAAGCAGTACCGGAGCATTGGTCTAGGAACAACAGGCTCTGAGACAGCTTCTACCACCAGGCAATCAGACTGCTGAACATCTAACCCTAGCTGTCTCCTTGCACAGACCTGTACCTTAGAGACTATTTACACTGACTGTATTTACACTGACTCAAATATTCCAATAACATGTCGTAATACCGAGCCCACAATAACAGGTCGGACATACATAACACAATCACGCACAAAAACCATGGGGAAAACAGAGGGTTAAATAGGATAGGGAAGTCGTGACATCAAGCAACATTCTAATATAATATCAAGCAACATTCAAATATAATATCAAGCATCATTCTAATATAATATCAAGCAACATTTTAATATACAATCAAGCAACATTCTAATATAATATCAAGCAACATTCTAATATAATATCAAGCAACATTCTAATATAATATCAAGCAACATTCTAATATAATATCAAGCAACATTCTAATATAAAATCGAGCAACATTCAAATATAATATCAAGCAACATTGAAATATACCATCAAGCAACATTCTAATCTAATAATAAGCAACATTCCAATATACCATCAAGCAACATTCTAATCTAATATCAAGCAACATTTGAATATAATATCAAGCAACATTTGAATATAGTATCAAGCAACATTCTAATCTACTATCAAGAAACATTCTAATATAATATCAAGCAACATTCTATTATAATATCAAGCAACATTCTATTCTAATGTCAAGCAACATTCAATTATAATATCAAGCAACATTCTATTCTAATGTCAAGCAACATTCTATTCTAATGTCAAGCAACATTCAATTATAATATCAAGCAACATTCTATTCTAATGTCAAGCAACATTCTATTCTAATGTCAAGCAACATTCTATTCTAATATCAAGCAAAGTTGCTGAATGGAAAAAAATGAATTGAAAAACATGTTTTTATGTATTTTCACCCACCCAACAAGACACTTATTAGCGGAGAAATAATTATAAAATAGTTTTGTAATTAAACCGTCTTCCATCTGTTTAATCAAAATCCAAAACATGTCTGGAAGTCTGTATCCGGGCACACCACCCACCCAGAGTGCACCGAGCGTGAACCACACCACCCACCCAGAGTGCACCGAGCGTGAACCACACCACCCACCCAGAGTGCACCGAGCGTGAACCTCACCACCCACCCAGAGTGCACCGAGCGTGAACCACACCACCCACCCAGAGTGCACCGAGCGTGAACCTCACCACCCACCCAGAGTGCACCGAGCGTGAACCACACCACCCACCCAGAGTGCACCGAGCGTGAACCACACCACCCACCCAGAGTGCACCGAGCGTGAACCTCACCACCCACCCAGAGTGCACCGAGCGTGAACCACACCACCCACCCAGAGTGCACCGAGCGTGAACCACACCACCCACCCAGAGTGCACCGAGCGTGAACCACACCACCCACCCAGAGTGCACCGAGCGTGAACCACACCACCCACCCAGAGTGCACCGAGCGTGAACCACACCACCCACCCAGAGTGCACCGAGCGTGAACCACACCACCCACCCAGAGTGCACCGAGCGTGAACCACACCACCCACCCAGAGTGCACCGAGCGTGAACCACACCACCCACCCAGAGTGCACCGAGCGTGAACCACACCACCCACCCAGAGTGCACCGAGCGTGAACCACACCACCCACCCAGAGTGCACCGAGCGTGAACCACACCACCCACCCAGAGTGCACCGAGCGTGAACCACACCACCCACCCAGAGTGCACCGAGCGTGAACCACACCACCCACCCAGAGTGCACCGAGCGTGAACCACACCACCCACCCAGAGTGCACCGAGCGTGAACCACACCACCCACCCAGAGTGCACCGAGCGTGAACCACACCACCCACCCAGAGTGCACCGAGCGTGAACCACACCACCCACCCAGAGTGCACCGAGCGTGAACCACACCACCCACCCAGAGTGCACCGAGCGTGAACCTCACCACCCACCCAGAGTGCACCGAGCGTGAACCTCACCACCCACCCAGAGTGCACCGAGCGTGAACCTCACCACCCACCCAGAGTGCACCGAGCGTGAACCACACCACCCACCCAGAGTGCACCGAGCGTGAACCACACCACCCACCCAGAGTGCACCGAGCGTGAACCACACCACCCACCCAGAGTGCACCGAGCGTGAACCACACCACCCACCCAGAGTGCACCGAGCGTGAACCTCACCACCCACCCAGAGTGCACCGAGCGTGAACCTCACCACCCACCCAGAGTGCACCGAGCGTGAACCACACCACCCACCCAGAGTGCACCGAGCGTGAACCACACCACCCACCCAGAGTGCACCGAGCGTGAACCTCACCACCCACCCAGAGTGCACCGAGCGTGAACCACACCACCCACCCAGAGTGCACCGAGCGTGAACCTCACCACCCACCCAGAGTGCACCGAGCGTGAACCACACCACCCACCCAGAGTGCACCGAGCGTGAACCTCACCACCCACCCAGAGTGCACCGAGCGTGAACCTCACCACCCACCCAGAGTGCACCGAGCGTGAACCACACCACCCACCCAGAGTGCACCGAGCGTGAACCACACCACCCACCCAGAGTGCACCGAGCGTGAACCACACCACCCACCCAGAGTGCACCGAGCGTGAACCACACCACCCACCCAGAGTGCACCGAGCGTGAACCTCACCACCCACCCAGAGTGCACCGAGCGTGAACCTCACCACCCACCCAGAGTGCACCGAGCGTGAACCACACCACCCACCCAGAGTGCACCGAGCGTGAACCACACCACCCACCCAGAGTGCACCGAGCGTGAACCACACCACCCACCCAGAGTGTACCGAGCGTGAACCACACCACCCACCCAGAGTGCACCGAGCGTGAACCTCACCACCCACCCAGAGTGCACCGAGCGTGAACCTCACCACCCACCCAGAGTGCACCGAGCGTGAACCTCACCACCCACCCAGAGTGCACCGAGCGTGAACCACACCACCCACCCAGAGTGCACCGAGCGTGAACCACACCACCCACCCAGAGTGCACCGAGCGTGAACCACACCACCCACCCAGAGTGCACCGAGCGTGAACCACACCACCCACCCAGAGTGCACCGAGCGTGAACCACACCACCCACCCAGAGTGCACCGAGCGTGAACCTCACCACCCACCCAGAGTGCACCGAGCGTGAACCTCACCACCCACCCAGAGTGCACCGAGCGTGAACCACACCACCCACCCAGAGTGCACCGAGCGTGAACCACACCACCCACCCAGAGTGCACCGAGCGTGAACCACACCACCCACCCAGAGTGCACCGAGCGTGAACCACACCACCCACCCAGAGTGCACCGAGCGTGAACCACACCACCCACCCAGAGTGCACCGAGCGTGAACCACACCACCCACCCAGAGTGCACCGAGCGTGAACCACACCACCCACCCAGAGTGCACCGAGCGTGAACCTCACCACCCACCCAGAGTGCACCGAGCGTGAACCACACCACCCACCCAGAGTGCACCGAGCGTGAACCACACCACCCACCCAGAGTGCACCGAGCGTGAACCACACCACCCACCCAGAGTGCACCGAGCGTGAACCTCACCACCCACCCAGAGTGCACCGAGCGTGAACCTCCACCCACCCAGAGTGCACCGAGCGTGAACCTCACCACCCACCCAGAGTGCACCGAGCGTGAACCACACCACCCACCCAGAGTGCACCGAGCGTGAACCACACCACCCACCCAGAGTGCACCGAGCGTGAACCACACCACCCACCCAGAGTGCACCGAGCGTGAACCACACCACCCACCCAGAGTGCACCGAGCGTGAACCACACCACCCACCCAGAGTGCACCGAGCGTGAACCACACCACCCACCCAGAGTGCACCGAGCGTGAACCTCACCACCCACCCAGAGTGCACCGAGCGTGAACCTCACCACCCACCCAGAGTGCACCGAGCGTGAACCACACCACCCACCCAGAGTGCACCGAGCGTGAACCTCACCACCCACCCAGAGTGCACCGAGCGTGAACCACACCACCCACCCAGAGTGCACCGAGCGTGAACCTCACCACCCACCCAGAGTGCACCGAGCGTGAACCACACCACCCACCCAGAGTGCACCGAGCGTGAACCACACCACCCACCCAGAGTGCACCGAGCGTGAACCACACCACCCACCCAGAGTGCACCGAGCGTGAACCACACCACCCACCCAGAGTGCACCGAGCGTGAACCTCACCACCCACCCAGAGTGCACCGAGCGTGAACCTCACCACCCACCCAGAGTGCACCGAGCGTGAACCACACCACCCACCCAGAGTGCACCGAGCGTGAACCACACCACCCACCCAGAGTGCACCGAGCGTGAACCTCACCACCCACCCAGAGTGCACCGAGCGTGAACCACACCACCCACCCAGAGTGCACCGAGCGTGAACCTCACCACCCACCCAGAGTGCACCGAGCGTGAACCACACCACCCACCCAGAGTGCACCGAGCGTGAACCACACCACCCACCCAGAGTGCACCGAGCGTGAACCACACCACCCACCCAGAGTGCACCGAGCGTGAACCACACCACCCACCCAGAGTGCACCGAGCGTGAACCACACCACCCACCCAGAGTGCACCGAGCGTGAACCACACCACCCACCCAGAGTGCACCGAGCGTGAACCACACCACCCACCCAGAGTGCACCGAGCGTGAACCACACCACCCACCCAGAGTGCACCGAGCGTGAACCTCACCACCCACCCAGAGTGCACCGAGCGTGAACCACACCACCCACCCAGAGTGCACCGAGCGTGAACCACACCACCCACCCAGAGTGCACCGAGCGTGAACCTCACCACCCACCCAGAGTGCACCGAGCGTGAACCACACCACCCACCCAGAGTGCACCGAGCGTGAACCACACCACCCACCCAGAGTGCACCGAGCGTGAACCACACCACCCACCCAGAGTGCACCGAGCGTGAACCACACCACCCACCCAGAGTGCACCGAGCGTGAACCACACCACCCACCCAGAGTGCACCGAGCGTGAACCACACCACCCACCCAGAGTGCACCGAGCGTGAACCACACCACCCACCCAGAGTGCACCGAGCGTGAACCTCACCACCCACCCAGAGTGCACCGAGCGTGAACCTCAAAACACATCACTCTCGATTTTCATTTTTAATCAAATGCTATTGATTCGCTTAAGGGTTGAATTGATTGATGTGACACCCAAACCCGAGATATTCAGAGTGTGAGGGCAAGCGCAGGCTTTATTGAGCAGAAGGAATTGTCTTTTATTCCGCTGAGAGCAAGTTAATCCTTTATAACCTATACAGTGGATCAGGGCAATTGATAGGCAGCACGACTTATTCCCGTCTACTGAATAAAGCCTTTTCATATAATGATCGTGGCAAGGTTATTCAGACTCGGCCCTAGATTAGCTAGATATTTATTAGATTGTTGATGTATAAAGTTGTTATCTATTTCCATTTTTCCATTTTGAAGCAACTTTAATTAATAACCCACTGTGAGGCCCTCCCTCAAGCATTATTGTACAAATAAAACATACTATGGCAAGTATAATTCACCATGATTATTGTAAAGAGAAGTGAAATGTTATCGCTCCCTCCGGGCTGGCCCCTACTCTGAAAGGTTGAAAACACTCAGGGCTCTCTTTTCGGCTGCCGTTAAGCAAACACAATTGTCAAACGCACGCTTGTTTGCAATTTGGACCTTGTTAAATTAGTGGATTCGGCTACTGTAGCCACATCCGTTGCTAACAGGTGTATAAAATCGAGCACACCGCCATGCAATCTCCATAGACAACCACTTGCAGGATAACGGTCTGTACTGAAGAGCTCAATTGACTTTCAACGTGGCACCGTCATAGGATGCCACCTTAACAAACAAGTAAGTTTGTCAAATTTCTGCCCCCACTATATATTGTAGCCTATGCTATTTAATAAACTGTATCAAGCCACAATAGACCAGGAAGATAATATTCCGTGCCCCCAGCCCAATTGGAGTTAATGACAACGCAAAGAATAATCCACAGAATGTGAGACTACGGCATGCAGTATTTAGGGCTATTGAGTGGCGCAGCGGTATCTCTGTGCAAACGGCGTCACTACAGTCCCTGGTTCAAATGCAGGCTGTGACACATCCGGCCATGATTGGGAGTCCCATAGGGCGGTGCACAATTGGCCCAGCATTGTCCAGGTTTGGCTGTGGTAGGCCGTCGTTGTAAATAAGAACTTGTTCTTAACTGACTTGCCTAGTAAAAAATAAATAAAATGAAGCCATGAAATGCATTGATTGGCCAGTGAGTGGCCAAGCCCTTGTCATAGCTATTAATCAAAACCCAGCCTTTTAGTGCACTGCCAGCTATTTGTGCCCCTAATTCTTTCAGTGAAAAAGGAAGCACAAAGTTGTGTTAAAATAGAGCCCACAATGTCAGAGTAGTGTTTTCAAGTTTCAAGAGATGATTAATAAACACCCTCTAAAATACTCAAATGAGAGTATCAGAACAATATCTACGTTCCAGAACCTGAGATGACAGGAGGACAGAGACAAGGTAAGACAAGTTCAGGAGTCAGTTGTCCTCTCATAGCAAATCCCTGACATAGTGGAGTGGATGGACAGTGGGATTGGCACATTCAAAGGGGAAGAGTAGTATCACAGCCAGACTTCAGCAGGAGGAGAAAACAAACGTGTGACTGAGAGAATCCAAGGAGTGTGTGTACTGAGGCAGAAGTCAAACAGACAGACAGAGAGACAGAACCTGTCATTTTACCCCATACAGTCTCCAGTTGAAGTGTAATGACATGGAGGTCCTCTAGTAAAATGTCCACTTTTCCTTTCCTTCTGATAAAACAATCCAAAAGACAAATGGAGCCACCTTGTCTCATACATTTATGAT
Source organism: Oncorhynchus mykiss (assembly GCF_013265735.2). Classification (NCBI taxonomy): domain Eukaryota; kingdom Metazoa; phylum Chordata; class Actinopteri; order Salmoniformes; family Salmonidae; genus Oncorhynchus; species Oncorhynchus mykiss. The sequence continues at coordinate 6,784,950 of NC_048575.1, forward strand.
AAAACAATCCAGAAGATGAATGGAACCACCTTGTCTCATACATTTATGATAAAACAATCCAAAAGACAAATGGAACCACCTTGTCTCATACCTTTATGATAAAACAATCCAGAAGATGAATGGAACCACCTTGTCTCATACATTTTATGTTATAAACCAAGCATGTCAAACAATAATAGCTAACACTTTACAGTTGAAAGGGGTGAGAGGTACAATTTAGAAAAAAGGAAACAAAATAATTCTGGCTTTGCAGGCATCCACGGTACACTCGTAGGTGCTATCTGGAACCTATAAAAGGGTTCTTCGGCTGTTCCCATAGGATAACCATTTGAAGAACACTTTTTGGGGTTCCAGGTAGAACCCTTTCAGTTCCAGGTAGAACCTCTTCGGGTTCCTTGTAAAACCCTTTCCACAGAGGGTTCTACATGGAACCCAAAAGGATTCTACCCGGGAACGGAAAATGGTTCTACCCGGTACCGAAAAGAGTTAACCAATGGGGGCAGCCGAAGATGCCCTTTGGAAGCCTTTTTTCTAAGAGTTTGGCTGGCTATGGGAGGGAACGTTTCTAAATCCACGGGATGGGTCTGCCATGTGTTCTCCCATGCTTAGCCTTCACCATCTACTGTAGTCCTTTCTTGCAAGGAATGACTAAAAGTGCCCTCTTTAGGTAGAATGTTACTCATATTTTACATAACTTCATTATTAAAATAGATGATAAAAAATAAAATAAATGATGAAAATCCTGTGTTTCTAAATCCTGTGTTTCTATATCCTGTGTTTCTATATCCTGTGTTTCTATATCCTGTGTTTCTATATCCTGTGTTTCTATATCCTGTGTTTCTATATCCTGTGTTTCTATATCAAATGTTCGTTTTTTCTTGTTTTTTCCCCCCTTCATATTTCAGTCTTCTGTGATGTATATAAAATATAGTATTGGGATAGAAACTCACAATTTAATAGATTTCTTTATATCTGACATGGTATGGATGTCTTCTTTTGTTTAAACCCATATCCATGTCTGTGAGGTGTATACTTTGGTTTGAAAGTGGATTTGTTTAAGGCTATGAATAATCACTCCTGTTTGACCCTGATTTAGCCCACTGCAGTAAAAGGTAATCAACACTTCACCGCCGGAGAGATTTACAACGTCTTTCATCAGTAAATGGTGAATACTTCTTCTCTACCCTCCCTACTGGAAATTTACCTCAGTTTACCTTATCTTTATAGTAACGGCCAAGTCGGGCAAGTCTCATGCTTATAAAAAAAAATCCCCCAAAAATCTGAGGATTGCGATCTGTTAGAGAATGTCAACAAGGAAAAGACCTTCGCCGCTTCAGCACAGCCGTTGCTAATATTCCTTAGACATTTGAACGTATTTGAAGGGTTTCGGCTTAAATGTATCGCATTACACATTGATTTGGAAGAAAAGCTTGAGCTCCTTGACCTTACTGTGCCAACAGCCAGATGACATTGGCGACACTGTTCTAATAAATCTCTGCAGTGTAAAAGTAGTAGACAGTGAAGAAAAGGTGCCCCCCCCCCCCCCCCCCCCCCCCCCAGTGGCTTCATAGTCTTCTGTATTGGCTTCTGGCCCATATTAACACATAATAATCATAGATCATCAATGTTGAGACAAAAAAGTCCCCAGGTTCCATGGGAACAATTCTCTTGACTTTACACAATGACACTTGATACAGTCATCCAGAGGTTTTGTTGGAAATGCAAACACATTCGACATGCACTGATAGCTCTGTTTACACATAAATCTTAATGTTAATATACTATAACATGAATGAAAATGACATATAAATGGATGTTGCCGTAAATGTTGAATTAATATGGAAATGACGAAAAGTAACTCCACTACATGTAACTGTTATTCTATAAGTTTAGAGATTTGGTATGCTGTTGCTACAAGTTCAACTAAAGAGTTGGGGATCATCTGAATTTGAACATGCTTATCTGTCAAATGGGCTACTAAGGATTAGGATTAGTTTACTTGTGGAAAACATCAGCCATAGATAGGTGATCAATCGTCTTCAGCTACCTGGGGGAAATGTCTCCCACAACCCTCAGTGGTTACATGACAACTCTATCCTCCGTACTCTGTACAGGTGTGTGTGTCTGACATCATAGCTGATGTCAACCAATTTCTTTTTCCTTCTCCTTAGGTCAGAGTGGCAATAAAGCCAGATGCTTTGAGAGGGATCCAAAAAACCATTTCAATTCCCACCCCACAGCTCTGTGCCCCACTACATTCACAACTGAGTGTAACAATTTTCCTGGAATCTCTTCTCGGGTCGAACTTTACATTAAATTGCACGCAACAGACGCCATGTTTACATGGAAGTGTTTTTGCAACTAGTAGACCTACCTGCCTTTCCGTTCAAGGCCAGTTTCCTTCCATTTAAATACGGCCATGTCAAGCAATTGTTTCAAGTGTGGTGTCCTGTGCATAGTTCCCATGTACACCTGAGTGACTGCATCGTAGTTACCGAAGCAGTTACCAAGCAACAATTTTTTAAGTATTGCCCTCCCTTCTTTTCATCTGTTCATGTGACTCAAACCAGTACTTTTACTGCATAGAGACAAAATAAATTGCGCCTAAATTGCAATATTACATTATGGCCTTTCGCTTGCATTTCAAAGATGATGGAACAACAACAACAACAACAACAACAACAACAAAGAATAGAAAACAGACTTTTATCTGTTTGTATTATATTTTTCCGGATCAAATTTTTTATATTATCCTACATTCGTTTCACATTATCCTACATTATCCTACATTCAATCCACATTATCCTACATGATCCTACATGATCCTACATTCATTCCACATTATCCTACATTCATTTCACATGATCCTACATTATCCTACATTCATTTCACATTTTCCTACATTTGTTTCACATTATCCTACATTATCCCACATTCATTTCACATGAGCCTACATTCATTCCACAAAGTGTTTCATTTCAAATGGTATCAAGAATATGCATGTCCTTACTTCATGCACTGAGCTTCAGGCACAAGCTTCAGGCATCTCATTTTAGGATAACATTTTTAAAAAGGGTTCAATGGGTTCACTTATTTTTGCACCCGCATTAATTTCTTTTAATTCTGTTTTTCTACTACGTGCATGATTTCCTCTACACCAACATATGGTATTGCTAAATGCCAACCTGTTACGTCAGATCAAAAAGACCGGTTCTGATTAAATGAAGAGTTCATGGTAAAAACCAAAGAAATTGGTAATTTCACATACTTTTAAGCAGCACTGTATATAGTGCTTTTCAAGGACCCAATCTTGCCACAACTAAATTGATTGTTATTGCTTGAGACTTTCTTATTGCAGACTCCCATTCAAGGTATTCTCCACAATGCTTGTCTGGAAAAGGAAATTATCTGGCGGCGTACAGAAATTGTATTCGCCAAGGGAGAGAGGGGAAAAGCAGACAGAATCCACCCAGCAGGGACTTCAAAGTTTAGAAGGCAGCAGTCTAAACACGGTAACACTTTGTAACTTACTATCTCCACGTGAAGCTGACTTAGCCTCTAAAATATTAAGACGTAGATAGATATGTTATTGGGTGTATCATCTTCTGTGTCAGATGTACTATTACAACAGAAATGGAAAACTTAAAAATCCTATTTCATTTAAAAAAATATATATATTTAATGAGGAAATGCGATCCTATCGGTGTAGTCAGTATCAGTATTGGTCTGTGCATGTTAACAATTTGTTTGACATTTAGGTCCTGCATTAAATGACGCTCAGCTTATAAAGGCTTCGTACAGCCTTCATAATACCTTCATAAGCACTACATAAATGTGTTACAATTAAGTATCTATAACTGTATGTCATGTTCTATAAAGGGTTCATAAATGTGGCATAACTGTGTGACTTCATCACCAATGTCAGATGTGACATAACCCATTATGTTGAATATGATATAATCATGTGACCCGTTGTGCTGAAGGATGGCAGGATGGCATACACTCTGAAGGATGGCATACGCTCTGAAGGATGGCATACGCTCAGAAGGATGGCATACGCTCTGAAGGATGGCAGGATGGCATTCGCTCTGAAGGATGGCAGGATGGCATACGCTCTGAAGGATGGCTGGATGGCATACACTCTGAAGGATGGCAGGATGGCATACGCTCTGAAGGATGGCATACGCTCTGAAGGATGGCAGGATGGCATACGCTCTGAAGGATGGCATACGCTCTGAAGGATGGCATACGCTCAGAAGGATGGCATACGCTCTGAAGGATGGCAGGATGGCATACACTCTGAAGGATGGCATACGCTCTGAAGGATGGCATACGCTCTGAAGGATGGCAGGATGGCATACGCTCTGAAGGATGGCATACGCTCTGAAGGATGGCAGGATGGCATACGCTCTGAAGGATGGCATACGCTCTGAAGGATGGCATACGCTCTGAAGGATGGCATACGCTCTGAAGGATGGCAGGATGGCATTCGCTCTGAAGGATGGTAGGATGGCATACGCTCTGAAGGATGGCAGGATGGCATACGCTCTGAAGGATGGCATACGCTCTGAAGGATGGCATACGCTCTGAAGGATGGCAGGATGGCATACGCTCTGAAGGATGGTAGGATGGCATACGCTCTGAAGGATGGCAGGATGGCATACGCTCTGAAGGATGGCATACGCTCTGAAGGATGGCATACGCTCTGAAGGATGGCATACGCTCTGAAGGATGGCATACGCTCTGAAGGATGGCATACGCTCTGAAGGATGGCATACGCTCTGAAGGATGGCATACGCTCTGAAGGATGGCAGGATGGCATACACTCTGAAGGATGGCAGGATGGCATACGCTCTGAAGGATGGCAGGATGGCATACACTCTGAAGGACGGCATACGCTCTGAAGGATGGCAGGATGGCATACACTCTGAAGGATGGCAGGATGGCATACACTCTGAAGGATGGCAGGATGGCATACACTCTGAAGGATGGTAGGATGGCATACGCTCTGAAGGATGGCAGGATGGCATACGCTCTGAAGGATGGCATACGCTCTGAAGGATGGCATACGCTCTGAAGGATGGCAGGATGGCATACGCTCTGAAGGATGGCATACGCTCTGAAGGATGGCATACGCTCTGAAGGATGGCATACGCTCTGAAGGATGGCAGGATGGCATACGCTCTGAAGAATGGCAGGATGGCATACGCTCTGAAGGATGGCATACACTCTGAAGGATGGCATACGCTCTAAAGTGATGTCATGTCAGTCACATTACACCTAATCTCGTTCCCAGACACAAACACATCAAAATTGGCCTTCATTAGTTAGGGTTAGATTTAAAATCACAGTTGAAGAAGATACATTGTGGAAATGGGCAGGGTTTAGATTACTTTATGACTGTGTTAAGTAGTGACGATGACAATACTTTACTCAGTAAGGTCACTCCTATAGAATTCTATGGTCTTATCCCTCTCTGAATGGTTGATATCCCAGGATAATAAGTGCTGTGTGTTCAATAGCCTGGGGGACGACGTTACACCAAGAAACACTGACCCAACCTAAATATTTTTAAAGTAACAAGTCACATGTTCTTCAATACACAAACATAACAATATGACGAGCCGTACCGTGGGGTGCTGGGCCCAGTCAGGTCTTTGACACATCCACCCACTGAAAGATCAGCCACAAAATATTGGCACCGTTCAAACAGATTGTAATCAAGCCCTGGTCTCCAGCGTGGGAACAGAAGAGGAATACCTGGTGCTGTAAACTCAGGTTGGACTACTCCAAATCATCTTGGTTCTGACACACACACACACACACACACACACACACACACACACACACACACACACACACACACACACACACACACACACACACACACACACACACACACACACACACACACACACACACACACACACACAAGCTTTGCAGGCAGGTCTATCAACACATTTAAATACCTCTCACATACTACAGTAATCTGTGGGTCATGAGAGAACCTTCATAAATCAACAGAACATGAATAACCTATTTATTGACACTTACTTTGAGGTGAGACACCTTCGTCATTCATAACACATCCATAATTTAAAGTCAAACCTCTTTGGTAATGTATAACTCCAACACCTTGTCATCATTTTTGTTTTATTTTATTTCACCTTTATTTAACCATCATGTGACGCTGTACTTACTTTAAGGTCAGACACCTTTGGTCGTTCATAACACACACATAAAGGCTGGAGGATGTAAACAAATGTATTAACACTTAGGGAATTATCTTACATTTTTAACCCTTACTTTAGCGAGTTAACACCCCTACTCTTACAATAAGTGCCATGGGGACCGTCAATGTCCACAGAGAGTTAGGACACATGTTTAAACGTCCCAGCCAAAAGACAGCACTGTCCCCAATCACTGTCCTGGGGAATTGGGACATTTTTATTTAGACAAGAGGAAAGAATGCCTCCTACTGGCCCTCCAACACCACTTCCAGCAGCATCTGGTCTCCCATCTAGGGACCGATCAGGATGCAGGGTGGTATGCTGCTGGCTATCACCAACAGCTAAAACAAATACACATTAAAGACATGTTTAAACCATGCATTTCCTTTTATGTGTACATTTTTAAAACAATACAAAAATACACAGGGCTGTGAATAGAGTAGCTTGACCCTTAGCTGGTGGACGAATGGTTCTTGCCTCTGCCTGCTGGAGGAAATGCATGCTGGTTCCAACCTTCCAACCTAATAACGAAGAAAGTTAGCAGGTCTGTTTGGAAATCCATTTGTCACACCATCGGGAAAAAGGGCATTTCCATGCTGCGCCACAAACACTAAATGGGGAAGATGGGGGAAACTCCATTCAATTCGTATCATTATATTTCTCTTTCATTTACAAATCTCATGACGTGTCTATGAGATGTGGCTGTATACATGGGATTTTGTATTTAGCTGAGCCTGCTATAGCTAGCTAAATTTCAGTAACAATAACAACAATAACAACTGAGGTAGCTACAGTATGCAATCTACTGTAACTCAACACTTAACAACTACTAACACATTTAAATGGTAAGAAATAAAGGTGAACTAACTTGTTTTTTTTTTGCTGTCCAGCGGCAGCACAAGTGGGCATTTCAATTGCAAAAAACGAAGTACACTACATGGTCAGAAGTATGTGGACGCCTGCTCGTCGAACATCTCATTCCAAAAAACATGGGCATTAATATAGAGTTTGTCCTCCCTTTGCTACTACAACAGCCTCCACTCAACTAGATGTTGGAACATTGCTGCGGAAACTTGCTTCCATTCAGGCACAAAAACATTAGTGACGTAGGACACTTATATTGGGCGATTAGGCAGTCGGTGTTCTATTTCATCCCAAATGTGTTCGAGGGGGTTGAGGTCAGGGCTCTGTGCAGTTCTCCCACACCGATCTCAACCAACCGTTTTTGTATGGACCTCACTTTAAGCACGGGGACATTGTCATGCGGAAACAGGAAAGGGTCTTCCCCAAACTGTGACCACAAAGTTGGAAGCACAGACTCATCTAGAATGTCATTGTATGCTGTAGCGTTAAGATTTCCCTTCACTGGAACTAAGGGGCCTATCACGAACCATGAAAAACCGCCCCAGACCATTATTTCTCCTCTAAACTTTACAGTTTTTGCAGGTAGCGTTCTCCTGGCATCCGCCAAACACAGATTTGTCCATCAGACTGACAGATAGTGAAGCGTGATTCATCACTCCAGAGAGCGTGTTTCCACTGCTCCAGAGTCCAATGGCGGGGAGCTTTACACCCCTTCAGCAGACGCTTGGCATTGTGCATGGTGATCTTAGGCTTGTGTGCGGCTGCTCGGCCATGGAAACCCATTTCATGAAGCTTCCGATGAACAGTTCTCCTGCTGACGTTCCTTCCAGTGGGAGTTTGGAACTCTGTTGTGAGTGTTGCAACAGAGGACAGATCATTTTTACACGCTACGTGCTTCAGCACTCGGCGATCCTGCTCTGTGAGCTTGTGTGACCTACTATTTTGCGACTGAGCCATTGTTGCTCCTAGACGTTTCCACTTCACAATAACACCACTTACTGTTGACCTATGCAGCTCTAGCAGGGCAGAAATTTAACGAACTGACTAGTTGGAAAGGTGGCATCCTATGACGGTGCCACGTTGAAATGATCTTTCCTCTGTTGCAACACTCACAACTCACTAAGCTCTTCAGTAAGGCCATTCTGCTGCCAATGTTTGTCTATGGAGATTGCATGGCTGTGTGCTCAATTTTATACAACATGTGAGTCTAATACTGAATGCTGATTGTTTAAACCACATTCCAGTCGTTGTCTATTCCACAAGTTGCCACTCGTTAAAATGCCGATTTACTCTGTTCCATCTGACTGAGCAATCCACTGTCTCATCAACCCAGTCAGACACTTAATAAACTTGATCTCCACTATAAAAAGCATCTAGACATTATCTCACATTTCTTTTAGACATTTAGTTTTCAACAGCCGAGATTTGTATAAACCTTGCAGTCTTTTTCTCTGACATTTGCAACAATTGTTTCAATATTCAAATTCCATCTCCAGAAGTCCCATAGTAATGAACGTGTCGGGAGTCGGGATGAGACAGACAGGCAGCTTTTCTCAGCCAGTCGAAATCATGAATCAGCATAATTTGTATGGATAAACAGAAAGAACTATCAATAGTATATACAAAGAAATATCAATTTGGCTCGCTAGAGGCGCAGCGGTCCAAGGCACAGCATCTTAGTACAAGAGGTATCACTACAGTCCCTGGTTTTGAATCCAGGCTGTATCACATCTGGCTGTGATTGGGCCCACAATTTGGCTCAGGGTCGTCTGGGTTTTGCCATTGTAGGCCGTCATTGTAAATAAGAATTTGTTCTTAACTGACTTGCCGAGTTAAATAAAGGTTCAATTTAAAATATATATAACAATAATAGAAAACAGGTCAAACTAAGTGCAGCTAGTTTGTTGTCTTTCCAGCTTCAGTTTGAAATGATCGTCTTAGCTGTGTTGTTGGCTAGCTCCTCTGAACAAGCGTCCTGACGAGAGAGCACATGTTCTATGCCAGGATATATCACGCATCATTACATTGTTATGGATGTATCCAAAAAATGCACCTGTCAGCAAAGGGTGTGGCTGAAATTGCCAAATCCACTCATTTGAAGGGTGTCCATTTACTTTTGTATATGCAGTGCCTTCAGAAAGTATTCACACCCCTTGACTTTTTCCACAATTTGTTGTGTTACAGCCTGAATTTTAGATTTAGATTGTGCCACTGGCCTACACACAATACCCCATAATGTCGAAGTGAAATTATGTTTTTAGAGATTTGTACAAATTAATTAAAAGTTAAAAACTGAAATGTCGTGAGTCAAAATAAGTATTTGACTCCTTTGTTATAGCAAGCCTAAATAAGTTCAGGAGTAAACATGTGCTTAACAAGTCACATAATAAGTTGCAAGGACTCCCTCTGAGAGCAATAATAGTGTTTAACATGATTTTTGAATGACAAGCTCATCTCTGTTCCCAACACATACAATTATCTGTAAGGTCCCTCAGTCGAGCTGTAACGGCAGATTTCCTCCTCTTCGTCTGAAGTAAGGAGTAAGGATCGGACCAAGATGCGGCGTGGTAAGTGTTCATGACGGTTTTAATGAGAAAAGCACTGAACACTATGAAATACAAAAACATAAACAAATACGTGAAATAACAAAACCGAAACAGTACCGTGTGGTGACAAACACTCACACGGAAACAAACACCCACAAACCAACAGTGAAACCCAGGCTACCTAAGTATGATTCTCAATCACAGACAACTAATGACACCTGCCCCATACTAGGCCGAAACAGAAACCAAACATAGAAACACAAAACATAGACTGCCCACCCCAACTCACGCCCTGACCATACTAAATAAAGACAAAACAAAGGAAATAAAGGTCAGAACGTGACACGAGCAGTGAATTTCAAACACAAAATCAACCACAAAGACCAGGGAGGTTTTCCAATCTCTCACATGGGCACCTATTAGTAGATGGGTAAAAATGTCAAAAGACATTGAATATCCCTTTGAGCACGTTGAAGTTAATAATTACACTTTGGATGGTGTATCAACACACCCAGTCACTTCAAAGATACAGGCGTCCTTCCTAACTCAGTTGCCGTAGAGGAAGGAAACTGCGAAAGGATTTCACCATGAGGGCAATGGTGACTTTAAAACAGTTATAGAGTTTAATGGCTGTGATGGGAGAAAGCTGAGGATGTAGTTACATTACTAGTATTGTAGTTACTCCACAATACTAACCTAATAGACAGAGTGAAAAGAAGGAACACTGTATAGAATACAAATATTCCAAAACATGCATCCTGTTTGCAACAACACACTAAAGTTATACAGCAACAAATGTGGCAAAGCAATTCCCTTTTTTACAAAGTGTTATGTTTGGGTAAAATCCAATACATTACAAGCTTAATGGTGGCTGCATCATGTAATGGGTATGTAATGGGGATTTTTTCAGAATAAAAATGAAACGGAATGGAGCTAAGCACAGGAACAATCCTAGAGGAAAACCTGCTTTCTACCAGACACGGGGAAATGAATTCACCTTTCAAAGGGACAATAACCTAAAACACAAGGCCAACTCTACACTTGCTTTGCTTACCAAGAAGACAGTGAATTTTCCTGAGTGGCTGAGATACAGTTTTGACTTATATCTGCTTGAAAATATCAGGCAAGACCTAAAAAATGGTTGTCTAGCAATGACCAACAACTATTTTGAAAGAGCTTTAAGAATTTTGAAAAGCATAAAAGGCAAATGTTGTACAATGCAGATGTGGAAAGCTCTTAGAGATTTACCCAGTAAAGACTCACAGCTATAATTGCCGTCAAAAGGTGCTTAAACAAAGTATTGACTCAGGTGTGTGAATACTCACAGTATCTAAATTAAATCTATTTATTAACATTTTCAGGCTGTAACTCAACAAGACGTGGAATGAGTCAAGGGGTGTGAATACTTTCTGAAGGCTCTGCATAGTGCATCAGGGTCTAATAATTTATACACACAGGACATGTCAGAAGTGGCATCTTTCTTTGTTTGAGAGGTAATGTTTAGCAACAACTACTTCCTGTGGCTTGAAAGGAATATGATACGTGTTTGTCTTGTGTGGGCCACCCCTCTCTCTACGTTCTCTCTGTCCTGTCTGCTCCTCTCTCTATGTTCTGCTGTGTTCTCTCTCTGGCCTGTCTGCTCCTCTCTCTATGTTCGCCTGTGTTCTCGCTCTGGCCTGTCTGCTCCTCTCTCTATGTTCTGCTGTGTTCTCGCTCTGGCCTGTCTGCTCCTCTATGTTCTGCTGGGTTATCTCTCTGGCCTGTCTGCTCCTCTCTCTATGTTCTCCTGTGTTCTCTCTCTTTCCTGTCTGCTCCTCTCTCTATGTTCTCCTGTGTTCTCTCTCTTTCCTGTCTGCTCCTCTCTCTATGTTCTTTTGTGTTCTCTCTCTTTCCTGTCTGCTCCTCTCTCTATGTTCTGCTGTGTTCTCTCTCTTTCCTGTCTGCTCCTCTCTCTATGTTCTCCTGTGTTCTCGCTCTGGCCTGTCTGCTCCTCTCTCTATGTTCTGCTGTGTTCTCGCTCTGGCCTGTCTGCTCCTCTATGTTCTCCTGTGTTCTCGCTCTGGCCTGTCTGCTCCTCTCTCTGTGTTCTCCTGTGTTCTCGCTCTGGCCTGTCTGCTCCTCTCTCTGTATTCTCCTGTGTTCTCGCTCTGGCCTGTCTGCTCCTCTCTCTGTGTTCTCCTGTGTTCTCGCTCTGGTCTGTCTGCTCCTCTCTCTGTGTTCTCCTGTGTTCTCGCTCTGGCCTGTCTGCTCCCCTTTCTTGCTTGCTGTCTGAAGTTCTGGTCTCCTATATTATTACAGAGATGGTATGGTATCAGTCTCGTAGCAATATGGATTATTCTGAACAGACAAACACACAGAGAAGCAATATGAACAGGCAAATCTATTCACTTACTCCGGCAAATGCAACAACCATCTCCGTGTTTGCTGAGCTGCATCGTTTGTCCTCTTTCTCAAGAAGAAATTGAGTATGTCCATATTCTATAAGTTGGAAAAAACAATGTTAACTCAGCTATCCAGCTTTATTTTCTCAACAGATAGCAAGTTAATTGAGCTGACGTTACCAAAAGTAGCTAACGTCATGTTAAAGTTAGCTAGGTAACTTTATTAGCATTATTTAGCATATTTGGGTAGTATTTGATGAGACGGTAATTTGTTAGATAGTGATACTTTTCAGGTGATGAACAGAGCTCCAGCAGTTGGATGCAGTGTCCAGATAGCTAATCAATTACTGTCAAAACCTTGTTAGTTAGCTAATGTTGTAGCACTACTATCTAGTCTGTGTGGTCCCCTAACGTTATTTAGCTAGCTTTAACGTTATCTGTCAGCGTAGCTTTTGAGTCAACATGTTGGATTGTAAGTTACTTGAATCTGGCTTACTGTGAGGTCAATAACACTGAATAGCATCATCAATCAACGTTTCAGTCAAAGGTATGTATGAAGCTCTTTTTACATCAGCCAATGGCACAATGTGCTTATACAGACACCCAGCCTAAAACCCCAAACAGACAGAAATGCAAATGTCGAAGCACGGTGGCTAGGTAAACCTCCCTAGAAAGGCAGGAACCTACAGTAAACCTAAAGAGGAACTATGCTCTCGGGTGGAGAACAGAACATGGCCAAGATGTATGTTCAAACGTTCATAGATGCCCAGCAGGGTCAAATAATAAATACCACAGTGGTTGTAGAGAGTGCAACAGGTCAGCACCTCAGGAGTAAATGTCAGTTGGCTTTTCATAGCCGAGCATTCGGAGTCAGAGACAGCAGGTGCAATAGAGAGAGTTGAAAACAGCAGGTCTCGTGAACAGGTCAGCGTTCCATAGCCGCAGGCAGAACAGTTGAAACTGGAGCAGCAGCATGACCCGGTGGACTGGGGACAGCAAGGAGTCATCAGGCCAAGTAGTCCTGAGGCATGTTCCTAGGGCTCAGATCCTCTGGGAGGGGAGGGAGAGAGAGAGAATTAGAGGGAGCAAACTTAAATTCACACAGGACACCGGATAAGACAGGAGAAATACTCCAGATAAAACAGACTGACACATCGTCTTGGGCTAACAAAAGGTGCTAACTATAGTAGTAGCAAGCTAACAAAGTTTACCTACAGTTCTCCTTCTCATCTTTGCGTTCTCTCAGAATGAACAGTCGCCCGTGCGAGCCTAAATATAATTTCTTTGGATGAATCAAAAATGACTTTGGAAAACCTCCTAAAGAGACATCGTACACAGAAATGCTATTTTCAGGCAGGACTAAAAAGGCAGGGCAGGCAAAGGCAGTGTAGATTAGTTTGTTTTACACCATCCCAGCAAAACAAAGGACTCGGGACTGAGACAAAATGGTAGTCATTGTGGAATGAAGCCTTCTTAGGAACAGTAATGATGGTTGTCAGTTAACGACGTGGAGATTAGACTGGGACAAGGAAAGGTTGAAAAGGATTGTGAATATGCCTGCCAGGTGTTCTGTGCACACTCTGAGAACCTGCGGCCTTGAAAGTGTTGACATGATTAAAGACCTTGGCCTCAGAGAGCGAGATCACCCAGTCCTCTGGGTCGGTAGGGGCTCTCACGTATGACACGGTGTTGTTATTGTTGAAGCATCGACAGAATATGTCTGGTATTGAGGCATCATTGGGCTGGGTCTTCCTTTGTAATCCCATAATGGACTGTAGCCCATGCCTCATGCGGAGGGCGTCAAAGCCTGTTAATTATTTTTTCTTTTTTTAACCAGGCAAGTCAGTTAAGAACAAATTCTTATTTACAATGACGGCCTACCCCAGACAACGCTGGGTAAATTGCGCTCTGCCCTATGGGACACCCAATCACGGCCGGATGTGATGCAGCCTGGATTTGAACTAGGGACTGCAGTGATGCCTCTTGCACTGAGATGCAGTGCCTTAGACCGCTGCGCCACTATGATTCCAGCTCATCACTATATTGTCATTTTCTCTCATTTAATGGCTCTGTCCTAGCGGGACTTCTTGTACTTGTTCCTGTCCTCAGCCGTAGCCTCAGGGTTGTCTGCGATAGCCCTATATGTGGTAGGCCTGTCCTTTACCTTAGCGCAAACCTCAGTGTTGATCGAGGGCTTTTGATTAGGGAAGCAGCAAACCTCAGTGTTGATCCAGGGCTTTTGATTAGGGAAGCAGCAAACCTCAGTGTTGATCCAGGGCTTTTGATTGGGGAAGCAGCAAACCTCAGTGTTGATCCAGGGCTTTTGATTAGGGAAGCAGCAAACCTCAGTGTTGATCCAGGGCTTTTGATTGGGAAGCAGCAAACCTTCATTGTGGGGACGACGTCACTGATGCATTTCCTAATGAAGCCGGTGAAGGAAGTGGATAGCTTTCTGACGTTATCGGCGCAGTCTTGGAACATATTCCAATCAGGTCTAGCAAAGGAGTCCTGTAGTATATTCTCTGACTCTGATGACCATTTCTCAGCAGAGCAAGTCACGGGTACTTCCTGTTTGAGCTTCTGCTTGTAAACAGAAGCAGGAGTATGGATTCATGATCTGATTTGCCAAATGGGGAACGAGGGAGGGCCTTGTATACTTGCTCGTGGGTAGAGTAACAGTGGGCTAGGACTTTTTTCACTCCTAGTGGCGAAGGAGACATGTTAATGTAGGTTAGGTATCACGTAGCTAAATGGAAGGAGTGGCGAAGGAGACATGTTAATGTAGGTTAGGTATCACGTGGTTAAATGGACGCGGAATAAAAATCTCCAGCAACAAGAAAAGCAGCTTCCGGGTGCAAGTTTTCCTGATTTTTTTATAGCCTTATACAGTTTTTTAAGTGCCAAGCTTGTTATTTTTCTTGTCCTGTGGTGGAATGTAAACAACAGTCACGATAACAGCTGAAAACTCCCTCGTGAGGTAGAAGGGTCGGCATTTGACCATCAGGTATTCCAAGACGGGTGAACAGTGGGTCGACTCTTCCACCGTGCTCAATACCATTTGTTGTTGATGAAGAGGCAAACCCCTCCCCCTTTAGATTCCCCTGACTCCACTGCCCTGTATGCTCGGTGAATGGAGAATCCATTGTGTTGGGTACACATGTGGGGTATCTTGTCCGGAAGCCATGTTTCAGAAAAGCAGAGAATATTGCAGTTATAAGAGTCCAGTTGGTAGCAAATCCGCAATCAGAGGTCATCCATGTTATTAACAATATAATTTAAAAAATGGCCGGGTTTTCCCTTTGCCTTAATCTCGGCAGGATTCCCAATCTCTTGGCTATGTAACATTGCCATTTCCTCTTGGATGCCTGAAAATTACAGTACGGCACCATCTTGATTTAAATTCCAGCCTCATTATAGGCCGGAACTTACAGAACGGCACCATCTTGATTTAAATTGCAGCCTCATTATAGGCCGGAACTTACAGAACGACACCATCTTGATTTAAATTCCAGCCTCATTATAGGCCGGAATACAGCACGGCACCATCTTGATTTAAATTCCAGCCTCATTATAGTCTCCTTCCCTCGTGCTCTCACACAGACAGGCACACTAACACTCTCTGTCTCCTTCCCTCGTGCTCTCACACAGACAGACACACTAACACTCTCTGTCTCCTTCCCTCGTGCTCTCACACAGACAGGCACACTAACACTCTCTGTCTCCTTCCCTCGTGCTCTCACACACAGACAGGCACACTAACACTCTCTGTCTCCTTCCCTCGTGCTCTCACACAGACAGGCACACTAACACTCTCTATCTCCTTCCCTAGTGCTCACACACAGACAGGCACACTAACATTCTCTGTCTCGTTCCCTCGTGCTCTCACACAGAAAGGCACACTAACACTCTCTGTCTCCTTCCCTCATGCTCTCACACACAGACAGGCACACTAACACTCTCTATCTCCTTCCCTAGTGCTCACACACAGACAGGCACATTAACACTCTCTGTCTCCTTCCCTCGTGCCCTCACACACAGACAGGCACACTAACACTCTCTGTCTCCTTCCCTCGTGCTCTCACACAGACAGGCACACTAACACTCTCTGTCTCCTTCCCTCGTGCTCTCACACAGACAGGCACACTAACACTCTCTATCTCCTTCCCTAGTGCTCACACACAGACAGGCACACTAACACTCTCTGTCTCCTTCCCTCGTACTCTCACACAGACAGGCACACTAACACTCTCTGTCTCCTTCCCTCGTGCTCTCACACAGACAGGCACACTAACACTCTCTATCTCCTTCCCTAGTGCTCACACACAGACAGGCACACTAACATTCTCTGTCTCCTTCCCTCGTGCTCTCTCACACAGACAGGCACACTAACATTCTCTGTCTCCTTCCCTCGTGCTCTCACACAGACAGGCACACTAACACTCTCTGTCTCCTTCCCTCGTGCTCTCACACACAGACAGGCACACTAACACTCTCTGTCTCCTTCCCTCGTACTCTCACACAGACAGGTACACTAACACTCTCTGTCTCCTTCCCTCGTGCTCTCACACAGACAGGCACACTAACACTCTCTGTCTCCTTCCCTCATGCTCTCACACAGACAGGCACACTAACACTCTCTGTCTCCTTCCCTCGTGCTCTCACACAGACAGGCACACTAACACTCTCTATCTCCTTCCCTAGTGCTCACACACAGACAGGCACACTAACCCTCTCTGTCTCCTTCCCTCGTGCTCTCACACAGACAGGCACACTAACACTCTCTGTCTCCTTCCCTCGTGCTCTCACACAGACAGGCACACTAACACTCTCTGTCTCCTTCCCTCGTGCTCTCACACAGACAGGCACACTAACACTCTCTGTCTCCTTCCCTCGTGCTCTCACACAGACAGGCACACTAACACTCTCTGTCTCCTTCCCTCGTGCTCTCACACAGACAGGCACACTAACATCTGTCTCCTTCCCTCGTGCTCTCACACAGACAGGCACACTAACAGCTGTCTCCTTCCCTAGTGCTCTCACACACAGACAGGCACACAATGCTTCAACGTGAAACTGACCAAATAGTAGTACTTTTACGCTGATTTTGCTCACTCCTGGGCAACAACATCAAAACTGGATAATAACTCAAAACAACTTGTAAGGCTAGAGATTTTTATAGACAAACACTATCAACGCAGTCACAACAGACATGGGGGAGCGTAAACACGGAAAGAATGGGGAATAGTAATAAGAGGCTGACACTGATGACCTATTTTCATCACCCTGTACGGTAAGCGTGGAGACCGAACTGCTAAAAATCTATCAATTATAAATTAGGCGTACTTGAGATAATACGTAAAGATATACATGAGATGGAATGAGTGATGAGAAAGCAGCGACACTGGAAAAAATCTACTCAAAAGCTGAAGGGTACAGTCAATGTTATAGAATCTGACATTAATGAACTTAAAAGAGAAAACAAGTTGTTCAGAGAATCAATACTTGATATACAGACTAGATCAATGCACGAAAATCTGGTGCTTACCGGACTTAAAGAGGATAAAGGTGAAGATTCAGCGAGGGTGGTGAAAGATTTCATTGTTAAAGCAGATCCCAGGTGACACCATCGACCAAATTAAACTTGAATGTGTACATCGTTTTCGGACAGAGAGGACAGCGACACGAGCGCCCGATCGTTGCCAAATTTGCATTCTTTAAAGATAAAATAATGGTTAAAAGCCTGGGCAAAACACTTGCCGGCTTTAAAATAGGCATGAACGATCCATTTCCCAAAGGAAATCGCAGAACGAGGCAAAGTACTGTATGCACTCTTCCAATACAGACGAAATGGGAGACGTGTAATATAAGCTCTCGTAGTCGATAATCTATACATTGATAACCAACTGTTCCGAGACACTAAGACCACTCCATGGCTCTTTGAAAATCAAATGGAACATCCAACACTATTAATGGTAAGGATTGTAATATAAAATGATATAGCTACACTATACTATTCAAGTCAGGGAATATTCTGGAACACAGGAACTGGAATGCAGAAGTACCCCAGGCCTGAAATTTGGCAGGAATCGACAAGGTAGAAGTAAAACCATGACAAACAGAGGACATAAAAGACAGAATATGTGGTTGTGTATGGGAGTGTATATGTGAGGGGAGAGTGGGTATGTAGGAAGATTGGGTGCCCATTGTTTTATGTGTTTGGGAAAGTGTGATGAGTTAATTGAGATATGGAAGGAAAATAGTTGCAAATGCCAGAGCCCATCTGTGTCTGCGAGCAGGAGTTTTCACTCTTGCGCAGATATGGGATGTACATTTCACAATTAAAGCAAAAATATATAGTTAATTTATTTTTGTCCTATCATGATGGAACAGTGCCAACCCTATATCATAGACACCGACCTGAGCAACCCACCCACTAAGGAGAAGTCCTTATCTGTTTTATAGGCCTACTACAAGTCGCCTTTGCAGAGATGACAGAAAAGTGAATGCTGTCAGAGACCCGCTAAAGCCCCTTCAAGAGTCTGAGCCTGTCTAGCAGAGTACTGTATGTCCAAAAGCCAAAGCTCCTGGATGGGTGAGCATAAAATACAATATAAGCATTTTCTCAAAGCTGCTAATGAGAACCTTGATGACCTCATACCTAGGCGGGAGGAATTCCAGTGGAATGACAGTGGCAGTGTTGGTATCACTGGATGCAGTAACCCATTGGGAGGGAGTCACGCTCGGACAATCTAAGAGTGGGCATATTATCGTGGCCCTGGTCGGAAACAGAATAATCAGAGGTGCTTAGGGAGATGGGTCACAACTGGGGACCAGCGTGTGTGGGGGAAGGGGGTATACACACTCCATCAGCTATGACTAGATATTAGTTAATAAGCTAGGATTAGATATTGGATAATCAGCTAGGACTAGCTATTGGTTAATTAACCAATTTTTCCCATTCCTTCTCAATTTGGAATGCCTTCTTAAACAACCAAACTGTATATGCATTCACACATAATTTCTTCTCTTGTGTTGGGTGCAGGGATGGAACAACTGTTGAACATTTGAGTTGTGGTTGTGTGTGTGGGGGGGGGGGGGGGGTCGATCTATGGGTGGATGGGGAGAGAGGGGTTGGGTGAGTGAATGTATGCATTCCACATCTGTTGATAAAAATGTAGACTTCATACTACCGACCGTTGTTATGGGTAATAATCCTTCGTAGAAGTGCTTATATTATTATTATTTTGCGTATTATTGGTCAATTGTGGGAACAAATGAAGATATGGGAGAAGTGTTTAATATGCATTTGGAAAGTATTTAGACCCCTTTACTTTTTCAGCCTTATTCCAAAATGCATTAAATCGTTTTTTTTTCTTCTCATCAATCTACACACAATACCCCATAATGACATCACAATAGCCCATAATGACATCACAATAGCCCATAATGACATCACAATACCCCATAATGACATCACATTAGCCCATAATGACATCACAATAGCCCATAATGACATCACAATACCCCATAATGACATCACATTAGCCCATAATGACATCACAATAGCCCATAATGACAAAAAAAAAAAACGTTTTTAGAAATGTGAACAAATGTAAACGTAAAAAACTTTAATATCACATATTGTAAATATTCAGACCCTTTATTCAGTTCATCGTTGAAGCACCTTTGGCAGTGATTACAGCCTCGAGTCTTCTTGGGTATGATGCTACAAGCTTCTACTCTCCCTCTCAAGCTCTGTCAGGTTGGATGGGGAGTGTCGCTGCACAGCTATTTTCAGGTCTCTCCAGAGATGTTAGATCGGGTTCAAGTCTGTGCACTGGCTGGGATCTGACTGGGCCACTCAAGGACATTCAGAGACTTGTCCCGAAGCCACTCCTGTGTTGTCTTGGCTGTGTGCTTAGGGTCGTTGTCCTGTTGGAAGGTGAACCTTGCCCCAGTCTGAGGTCCTGAGCGCTCTGGAGCAGGTTTTCATCAATGATCTCTCTGTACTTTGCTCCGTTCAGGCCAAAGAGTTCAATCTTGTTTCTTATGGTCTGAGAGTCCTTTAGGTGCCTTTTGGCCGACTCCAAGTGGGGGATCCTGTGCCTTTTACTGAGAAGTTTCCAGCTGGTCCTTTACCATAAACACCTGATTGGTGGAGTGCTGCAGAGATAGTTGTCCTTCTGGAAGGTTCTCCCATTGTCACGCCCTGGTCTTAGTATTTTGTGTTTTCTTTATTAATTTGGTCAGGCCAGGGTGTGACATGGGTTTTTTATGTGGTGTGTTTTGTCTTGGGGTTTTTTCGTACGTATTGGGATTGTGGCTTAGTGGGGTTTTCTAGGTAAGTCTATGGTTGCCTGAAGTGGTTCTCAATCAGAGGCAGGTGTTAATCGTTGTCTCTGATTGGGAACCATATTTAGGCAGCCATATTCTTTGAGTGTTTTGTGGGTGATTGTTCCTGTCTCTGTGTTTGGTTTGCACCAGTATAGGCTGTTAGGTTTTCGTGTTACATTTCTTGTTTTTGTATTGTTCGTTTTTCATCATTATTAAAGATGTATGAAAATTACCACGCTGCATTTTGGTCTGACTCCTTCACCGCAAGAAAACCGTAACACCCATCTCCACAGAGGAACTCTAGAATTCTGTCAGCGTGACCATCCAGTCCTTGGTAAACTCCCTGTCCAATGCCCTTCTCATTCTATGTTTATAAGTTGACCGTTATTACTTATCAGCTGTCAGAAGCTGCAGGACGAGCAGTTTATTTTGAGCCAATCAAAACTCTGTCCTATCTTAGTTTTTCTCCTAACCTCACGTTCTACACCAGTGGGCGCCAACATGTTGAAAAGGAGGTTGAACGAACGTGAAAAGCTACCACCATTCTATGGAGGAAAAATTAAGTTTCAAATCATCATGAGAAGTTGTATAAAACTAAACTAAAAAAGAGAACTGGAAATGATCAGTGACGGATCTATCTGAACATGCTGTGAAGGGGTTATTAAGAGAAAGATTGACGGATTTGTTGAGTTTTCATAAGGAAAACGAGCTGCTAGCGATTAGGCTAGCTATGCTATTGCTAGCATTTTGTGTTTTTTTTCATACTGAACCAAGCATACAAGCACGCACAAGCTGTTAACATTTAGGCTTGCTCAGCTATCGATCAACTGAAATAGCAAACGTTAGTGATCATGCTAATCATGCATGACTAATTATTTTAGTTTTCATACCAAAACAATGTGGTTAGTTATTATCATAATCCATTTTGGTACACAGTTACGTTTTAGATGACTTACTATAAGAAATGGTGTATAGGTGTAAGTACTAGTACATTACATTTGCCCAGGCTAGTCTATTGTTCAGTCCACGTGAGCCTGGTGCTGTTGTTGTGCAAAGTCCGTTGCATTGCCCAGGCTAGTCTATTGTTCAGTCCACGTGAGCCTGATGCTGTTGTTGTGCAACGTCCGTTGCATTGCCCAGGCTAGTCTATTGTTCAGTCCGCGTGAGCCTGGTGCTGTTGTTGTGCAAAGTCCGTTGCATTGCCCAGGCTAGTCTATTGTTCAGTCCACGTGAGCCTGGTGCTGTTGTTGTGCAAAGTCTGTTGCATTGCCCAGGCTAGTCTATTGTTCAGTCCACGTGAGCCTGATGCTGTTGTTGTGCAAAGTCCGTTGCATTGCCCAGGCTAGTCTATTGTTCAGTCCACGTGAGCCTGGTGCTGTTGTTGTGCAAAGTCCGTTGCATTGCCCAGGCTAGTCTATTGTTCAGTCCACGTGAGCCTGGTGCTGTAGTTAAAAGTGTAAAGCATTTTGACTAAGTTTAATTGTCTTATTCCTGTAAGAGATTAAAGCGAAGAGCTATATTAATGTTTATATGAAAGGTACTCATGATATATATATATGGTGTGATCCTGTTTGTTAAACAGGTCAGGTTTTTTGAGTATGGATTCAGTTCCACCAAGGATAACCAACCCAGGACATCGATAAGAAGATTTGCATGCGAAGATTTCTTTTTCTTTTCCTTGGAGGACACTGAATTTGCACTGCCATACTACGGTGTGGTAGGATTCTTTGTTGCAAGACTTCATTGCACCATACATTGCAGTGAGGCAGTTCTAAGAACACACCACATTTACACACCTGACCGTGTTTAATGATTAGGCACGGTCACTTAGATTCCATCTCATAGTGGTTTAGAAGTCAGTATTTGTGTTTTTCTGTGAATTCATGTGAATTGTATTTTTAATGAACTTTGAACATCAAAAGAGAGTTTGTTACACCCTAGGAAACTATAGGCAGGATATGTAGCCCATATCTAAGTCTATTATACTGTTTAGGTATTTAATTCATATTGAGCTCATTGTACAAATTTCACATATCAATATTTACTTTTTTTAATGTAAGAATTTGTATTTACCAAATACAAACCGGCATTCTTTTCCTAAATGATTCATTTGTGTGGTTTTCATTTCTCCCTACCTGGTCCAATAGAGGTTCATCTTAAACATACAGCAGCCCATAGTGTTAAGCAATTGTTACATGTGCCTTTCCAAATCATGTAAATAAGGTATTTCTCTTTTTAAAGGATGGACCCCTATCTGTTAAAGGCCCTAGGGTCCATGTGCTATTTTTAAAGGATGGACCCCTATGTGTTAAAGGCCCTAGGGTCCATGTGTACAGGGATGGTCAGCCAGTCACTGGGACATACAACCCAACTTGGGATGACGAGAGGTTTTAGCGGGTGAAATATTGGAAGATAATTAGAGGTTTTAGCGGGTGAAATATTGGAAGATAATTAGAGGTTTGCTTAGTCGCAGTTTCACTATGCTTAACAGTGCAAATATCATGGGACAGCTATACGGACACTTAATTATCATAGTACTTCTTAATGGTAAGTTTATAAACATATATTATGGTAAGTATAATTAAAACGTGTATCTCATTATGGTAAGCGTTGAAATAAGTATAGCTCGTTACAAATTGTAATGGCTTAGGAGATAATAAAAAAAAGACGATCGGTCTTTACCTGGCTGAAAGAAAAAGGAACATGATATCTATTGTTTACAGGAAACTCATTCTACACATTTAGACACAAGTGTATGGAAAAAGGACTGGTGGGACGAAATGCATGTCTCCCATGGTGCAAAGACACTCAACAATCACTTTGATCCCAATGTGTAAACTGCTCAATCAAAACCGCAAGGAAGGTGGATCCTTTTTAAAATGATCCATTGGACCATAAACATATTTGGCTCATTAATCTATACGGTCCAAATATTGATATTGATCCATGCTTCTTTGAATATACAGAATATACTGTATATAATAATTTATCGAGTTTACAGGCAATGCATGACTCAATTATTATGGTGGAAAATTATGATACGGTTTTACGTACCTCAGTGGACCGTAAAGGAAAACACTACAAACCATCACCCTCATACACTTAATGAAACGACAAGTATTATGGATATATTGGAACTAGCTTAAATATCCTGACCTACTGATATATACTGCACATGGTGGATGCTTAATCAAGCTATTCGTCTTGACTACATTCTTATGTTGTTTTCACTGGGACCAAAAGTTACTCTTACAGAATTTCCCGTCTACTGGATGATAACTTGATTTTAACCACGACAGAATATCTATAATGGACATTTTCCCACATAACATAGCAGATCCCCTTATTGTATGGGAGACTTTTAAATGTGCCTCTAGAGGCCATGCAATTCAATTAAAAATATATATATTTAGGTCAAAAGAGTTTGTGCTAAAAAAGGACATAGAGGAACTAACAGTACAGATAGATAGTATTAAAAACTGTGACAGAGGAACTAACAGTACAGATAGTAATAAAAACTGTGACAGAGGAACTAACAGTACAGATAGATAGTATTAAAAACTGTGACAGAGGAACTAACAGTACAGATAGATAGTAATAAAAACTGTGACAGAGGAACTAACAGTACAGATAGATAGTATTAAAAACTGTGACAGAGGAACTAACAGTACAGATAGATAGTAATAAAAACTGTGACAGAGGAACTAACAGTACAGATAGATAGTATTAAAAACTGTGACAGAGGAACTAACAGTACATATAGATAGTAATAAAAACTGTGACAGAGGAACTAACAGTACAGATAGATAGTAATTAAAACTGTGACAGAGGAAATAACAGTACAGATAGATAGTAATAAAAACTGTGACAGAGGAACTAACAGTACAGATGGATAGTAATAAAAACTGTGACAGAGGAACTAACAGTACAGATAGATAGTAATAAAAACTGTGACAGAGGAACTAACAGTACAGATAGTAATAAAAACTGTGACAGAGGAACTAACAGTACAGACAGTAATAAAAACTGTGACAGAGGAACTAACAGTACAGATAGATAGTAATAAAAACTGTGACAGAGGAACTAACAGTACAGATAGATAGTAATAAAAACTGTGACAGAGGAACTAACAGTACAGATAGTAATAAAAACTGTGACAGAGGAACTAACAGTACAGATAGATAGTAATAAAAACTGTGACAGAGGAACTAACAGTACAGATAGATAGTAATAAAAACTGTGACAGAGGAACTAACAGTACAGATAGATAGTAATACAAACTGTGACATAGAGGGACAAACAGTATAGATAGCAATAAAAACTGTGACATAGAGGGACAAACAGTACAGATAGATAGCAATAAAAACTGTGACAGAGGAACAAATAGATAGATAACAATAAAAACTGTGACATAAGTTAGAGGAAAATCCCAAAGAAATGGAGGAACTAAAACGAACTGGATGGCAATATGGGGAAAAATACACCAAATCTTCAAAATAGAAATGCTACCAACAAGAATTTACAGAAACCTTTTTTACAAATGACAGAGATTCATCCATGATTCCAACATGTAGTGGAACACGTTGAGAGCTTCAAGTTCCTTGGTGTCCACATTACCAACAACCTATCACGGTTCAAACACACAAAGGCAGTCGTGAAGAGGGCATGACAAAGCCTATTCCCCCTCAGGAGACTGAAAAGATTTGGCATGGTTCCTCAGATCCTCAAAAGGTTCTACAGCTGCACCATCGACTGTCATCCTGACTGTTTGCATCACTGCCTTCGACTGTCATCCTGACTGTTTGCATCACTGCCTTCGACTGTCATCCTGACTGTTTGCATCACTGCCTTTGACTGTCATCCTGACTGTTTGCATCACTGCCTTCGACTGTCATCCTGACTGTTTGCATCACCGCCTTCGACTGTCATCCTGACTGTTTGCATCACTGCCTTCGACTGTCATCCTGACTGTTTGCATCACTGCCTTAGACTGTCATCCTGACTGTTTGCATCACTGCCTTCGACTGTCATCCTGACTGTTTGCATCACTGCCTTCGACTGTCATCCTGACTGTTTGCATCACTGCCTGGTATGGCAACTGCTCGGCCTATGACCGCAAGGCACTACAGAGGGTAATGCGTACGGCCCAGTACATCACTGTGGTCAAACTTCCTGCCATCCAGGACCTCTATATCAAGAGGTGTCAGAGGAAGGCCCTAAAAAATGTCAAACACTCCAGCCCCCCTAGACATAGACTGTTCTCTCTGCTACCGCACGGCAAGCGGTACCGGAGTGCCAAGTCAATGTCCAAAAGGCTTCTTAACATCTTCTACCCCCAAGACATAAGACTCCTGAACATCTAATCAAATGGCTACTCAGACCCCTCGTTTATGCTGCTGCTACTCTCTGTTTATAATCTATGCATAGTCATTTTAACTCTAACTACATGTACATATGACCTCAATTACATCAACCAACCAGTGCCCCCGCAAATTAACTCTGTACTGGTACCCAATGTATATAGCCTCGCTTTGTTAATTTACTGTTGATGTTTAATTATTTGTTACTTTTGTTTTCTATTTTTTACAGATCTATTTTTTACTGATCTATGTTTTCCTGATCTATTTTTTACTGATCTATGTTTTACTGATCTATTTTTCCTGGACTGGTCTGACAGGGGATGACAAAAGTGAAAACTAGCTTTTTATTGGCAAAGAGGTTTGGAACTCCCTTCCTTGTTGGTCTGATATCACCAGGCAGGCCAAAACTCCATCCCACCAAAAACAGGCTGAAACTACAGGCAATCTTTTCAAACAGCTCTTACACTAAAAGGGCATTATTATACTTTTCATAATTTCACAGTATTATTCCAACCTCATAGTGTGGACATACTGTATATATATATATATATATATATATATATATATATATATATATATATATATATGGTTATATAGTTAGTCAACCAATAGAGAAATTATAAACCAGGGGGTAGGCTACCTGGTAGCTGATGAAACATGGTTAGGCGGGAGAGGAGGGGAGAGGCTCATTTCCGCTTGCCACACCACCAGGAGCATCCGTTTAGAGACAGGAACCACGTGTGCGCTGGGGGCCTGATTGAGATGCTGCTCAGCAGAGGCACTAAGGCTCCACTGGTGTTATTGGCTACCCTGTCGAGAATAGCCTGTTATCTCAACCAGAGGATGCTGATTACAAAGGCTCTAAACAAAGCTGGTGCACCGTATGACTACACCTTACTTGCATATTGTGCTTTTTGGATGTATATTCTTATCTAAATACCAAGGCCAGAAGCCTGTAGCTTGCTGCAAGCTGTTCTGTCTTTGAGTAACTGAGTCCCTGGATTACCGTAGTACCTTTCCAGTATTATATCTAGTAAAATATCGGTTTATTGACCTGGGCTGCAGTAAATCTACGCCTCAAACACGCTCCGGGAGTGCCATATTTATATTTGTATCTGTGTAAACAACTTGATTTGCAGCAGTTGGGCACAATTTCTTATGGCTGGTACAGATAGGCTGATTTTTGTTTGGTCCTAATATGTAGTCGTGACTCACCAAGGGGCCTAATCCCAACTTTAAATGCTTGTCTGTAACTCTAAACTTTTTTGGGGGGTAGATTATGCATCACTAGCTATGTTTTTATCCAATTAGCGACAGATTGTCATGTGAATATTCTGATATCAACATAAAGAACATATGCACATTTGGTGGGAAAATGTTTTTGTGTTGGTAAAATTAATTTAGCAAGAAATGGCGGTGGAAATGCCTTTTTGTGCAAATGTTGATATAGTATCCATCATATTGAAGTCAATTTGGAGTTACGTGATGATATGGTGTGTGGTCCTCCAACTATGACTCGGAAACCATGCAGTTTATTAGGCTCCAGATTCAATCATTTATGATGAACTTCACAGGGTGGTGAAAGAGCACGGTGATGAGCTTGATGCTCCTTTCCAATGAATATTGAGGGTCTTATTGTGGGGATGTTTTCACCAAACAGACTTGTTACGGATAACAATCATTGCGTGATGAGGAAGTGCACACAAAATGTACTTATTTTTGCTTTAGTTTTTAATGTAGCGAATGTTTAACTCTACCTATAGGCTTGTCACAAAAGCTTGTAGCAAACTGTGGTTTTGGCACAGTGAGCACTCAGCCAACAGCGCTCAGACACTGTGTAGATAGGCATTGCAGGTAGGCTAGTCTACATGATGAGGTTATTATGGATAATGGCAGTCAAGCATCGATCATCATGTCACCAGAATAAGACCCTCAATATTCATTGGAAAGGAGCATCAAGCTCATCACCGTGCTCTTTCACCACCCTGTGAAGTACATCATAAATTATTGAATCTGGAGCCTACTAAACTGCATGGTTTCCGAGTCATAGTTGGAGGACCACACACCATATCATCACGTAACTCCAAATTGACTTCAATATGATGGATACTGTATCAACATTTGCACAAAAAGGCATTTCCACCGCCATTTCTTGCTAAATTAATTTTACCAACACAAAAACAGAGCTGCCAACTGTCACACATTGGCCATCAGACACACACACTTCTTCTCACGCACTCACGGCACACCTCTTATACATTGAGAAGTACTGCTTTTATTTTTTCCAATTAGTCCATTGTATAGTCAGGGCTTTAAACTGTGCTCCAAATGGTTTTGAAATTGGAGCATCTGCGCTTGCGATTTAACATCAGAAGTGGGTACCTCTATCATTATCTCATCTTGCCACAGCACTGTGAACCGCGACACATTGAAGAGTATGATTAGTCTAGTTAAGTAAGGGATCATTGGGATTGGATCCATGTTTTAAAGACACACCCCTGGAGTTGAATGGACAGAGAGAACATTGTCAGCTGACCTTATATTGAAGCGTATGATTGGTCTGGTTAAGTTAAGGGATCATTGGGATTGGATCCATGTTTTAAAGACACACCCCTGGAGTTGAATGGACAGAGAGAACATTGTCAGCTGACCTTATATTGAAGCGTATGATTGGTCTGGTTAAGTTAAGGGATCATTGGGATTGGATCCATGTTTTAAAGACACACCCCTGGAGTTGAATGGACAGAGAGAACATTGTCAGCTGACCTTCTAAAACTTTAAAAAGAGCAGCACGCTAGCGCTGTTTCATGTACAATGTTGTCAACAACAAGACTCGAACTGCTAATGCAACGAAAACTGGAATTGTCAACTGCTAAGGGGAGGACAGTGGATGATTATAAGTTGGAAACTTTATTGAAAACTTCAGGTCAAACTTCCTTGGAACACTGTTGTGGAGGGAGGGAGACAGTGGGTGACACAATGTGTAGCTAGAGCTCAGACTACTATGTAATGTTGAGTGTATGCTTATGTAATGTGGAATGACTAGCTAATGTAGTCCAGGGGAAATAATGGAAGGTGTGAGGTCTGATGTGATCGCGTTCTGCCAAAATTGTTTTAGTCTGTTGGTTCAGCATTGTAATTTGTTGGTATTGCTAGATAGCTAGCTAAGGAGCTAACTGCAACCAAGCTATATGCTAACAGCAGCTCATTAAACTAACTATTTAGCTAGATAGATTACGTTCAATTTGGCTCCATTGTGGATACATTAGCTATCTAGTTCTCTCTCCCTAACGTTAGCTAGCTAGCCAAGCTAAACTCAAGTCTATTGTAAATCATGGAGTTGAGTTAGCTTGGCTAGCTAGCTACTGTAGCTGTTTTAGATGTTGACCAGACTGGCCACTTCACTTTTCTAGCTACTTAGGTAGCTGGCTAACTAAATGTAAAAAACAAAAGGGCTAATGTTAACCTACTGTATGATGTTTCCTAAGCTTGTTATGCTGAAGCCGTCTGTGTGTGTGTGTGTGTGAGAGAGAGGAGTAGCCAGCTCGCTAGTATGAGAGAGAGAGAGAGAGAGAGAGAGAGAGAGGGGAGTAGCTAGCTAGTATGAGAGAGAGAGAGAGAATGCTTGTGGTGAATAACTTAGCCTCACATGGAATCTGATTATCACAACACTGTAATTTATGCATGGCAACATATGATGTCATTACATTCTTGTGAGGAATAGCTAAGCAATAAAAAATAAATCAGAAACCTCTTTGAAGGTTTCTGCCTAGAACCCTATCTGAAGGGTTCTGGCTAGAACCCCTTATAAATGGTTCTGCCTATAACCCTGTATGAAGGGTTCTGCCTATAACCCTCTATGAAGGGTTCTGCCTATAACCCTCTATGAAGGGTTCTGCCTATAACCCTCTATGAAGGGTTCTGCCTATAACCCTCTATGAAGGGTTCTGCCTATAACCCTCTATGAAGGGTTCTGCCTAGAAGACTCTATGAAGGGTTCTGCCTAGAAGACTCTATGAAGGGTTCTGCCTAGAAGACTCGATGAAGGGTTCTGCCTAGAATACTCTATGAAGGGTTCTGCCTATAACCCTCTATGAAGGGTTCTGCCTATAACCCTCTATGAAGGGTTCTGCCTATAACCCTCTATGAAGGGTTCTGCCTATAACCCTCTATGAAGGGTTCTGCCTATAACCCTCTATGAAGGGTTCTGCCTATAACCCTCTATGAAGGGTTCTGCCTAGAAGACTCTATGAAGAGTTCTGCCTATAACCCTCTATGAAGGGTTCTGCCTATAACCCTCTATGAAGAGTTCTGCCTAGAAGACTCTATGAAGAGTTCTGCCTATAACCCTCTATGAAGTGTTCTGCCTATAACCCTCTATGAAGGGTTCTGCCTAGAAGACTCTATGAAGAGTTCTGCCTATAACCCTCTATGAAGGGTTCTGCCTATTACCCTCTATGAAGGGTTCTGCCTAGAAGACTCTATGAAGGGTTCAACCAATAATGCTTGTTTTTTTTTTTATCAGAAAAAGAACACCATGCAATAATCTGAGTACAGCGCTCAGACAACAAAACAAGCCATTCAGATATCCGCCATGTTGTGGAGTCAACAGAATTCAGAAATACCATTATAGATATTCACTTACCTTTGATTATCTTCATCAGAATACACTACCAGGAATCCCAGTTCCACAATAAATGCTTGATTTGTTCAACAAAGTCCACAATTTATGTCCAAATACCTCCTTTTTATTCACGCGTTTACTACACAATCCAAACTCACGAAGCGCAGGCAAGTCCAGGCAAAAGTTCAGACGAAAAGTCATATTACAGTTCGTAGAAACATGTCAAGCGAAGTATAGAATCAATCTTTAGGATGTTTTTATCATAAATCTTCAATAATGTTTCAACCTGAGAATTCCTTTGTCTGTAATGCAATGAAATGCAATGATCAGCTCATGCCACTCGGGCAGAGCAGTGACTCATTCAGCTCTCATTAGCCCCCACTTCACAGTAGAATCCTCAAACAAGTTTATAAAGACTGTTGACATCTAGTGGAAGCCTTAGGAAGTGCAACATGACCCCGTAGACACTGTATATTGGATAGGGAAAGCTACAAACCTCAGATTTCCCACTTCCTGGTTGGATTTTTTTCTCTGGTTCTGTTATACTCACAGACATCATTCAAACAGTTTTAGAAACTTCAGAGTGTTTAATATTATTCATATATTAGCAACTGGGCCTGAGTAGCAGGCAGTTTACTCTGGGCACCTTATTCATCTAAGCTACTCAATACTGCCCCAGCCATAAGAAGTTAAGGAGAAGTGGATCTATAATACCATCTTTAACACTTGTATTTTCATCAACATTTATAATGAGTATTTCTGTGAATTGATGTGACTCACTGCAAAATCACCGGATGTTTTGGAAGCAAAACATTACTGACCATAACGCGCCAATATAAACTGAGATTTTTTTGTATATAAATATGAACTTTATCGAACAAAACAAACATGTACTGTGTAACATGAAGTCCTATGAGTGTCATCTGATGAAGATCATCAAAGGCTTTTTGTGACTCCTCTCTTTGGCTGGACAAATGGCTGTGTTTTTCTGTGACTAGTTGCTGACCTTACATAATCGTTTGGTGTGCTTTCGTCGTAAAGCCTTTTTGAAATCGGACACTGTGGTGGGGTTAATAACAAGTTTATCTTTAAAATGGTGTAAAATACTTGTATGATTGAGGAATTTTAATCATGAGATTTCTGTTGTTTGAATTTGGCGCCCTGCACTTCCACTGGCTGTTGTCATATCGATCCCGTTAGTGGGATTTCAGGCTTTAAAATGTAATTCTTTATGACAATTAATACATCTCAGAAGGCCTTTCTTTGAGGGCCTAATTAAACTCTAACACAGGCGTGTTAGGAAACTCCTGGTTTACAGGTCACATCAGGCCTGCAAGTCACATTTTACAGGCTTGCAAAGTTATGCGTAATTCCTACGCTGCCTGTAAGGATCTTCAACAAATTAATGTCCAAGGCAAGGTAAGCTGTTGAATATGCCTCTGGGATTGTGGCAGCCCGGTGGAGAATGTGTCAGAGAGTGCTTGGTCTCAGCCCCTCAAATATCGATGCCTGCGTGAAGGCCACATGTGTTCTCCACAACTATCTGCGGAGGGCATCCCATGAGTTGTTTCTGGTGGAGATGGGCACGCCAAATGGTCACCTACTTGATGTCACCAGGGTAGGGGCCAACAACGCCCCCAGACAGGCACTCCAGGTGAGGGAGAAGCTGATCACCTACTAAGTCCAATGGCAGTATGTCGTGGAGTGAAACAACTATTTTAACACCAAGGTTATTTTAAGAACCTTCCATCGTTGTTCATGAATTTGACTTTTTCTGATTTTCTTTCTCATTGTCTCTCTTCATTTGGAAGTAATATTTATTGACATTTTGGAGTAAAGACCACACCTTAAAACCCCTTCCCTATCTCATTAACATCAGTATTATACACACCTGGCATGTTTTTGTATATACAGTGCCTTGCGAAAGTATTCGGCCCCCTTGAACTTTGCGACCTTTTGCCACATTTCAGGCTTCAAACATAAAGATATAAAACTGTATTTTTTTGTGAAGAATCAACAAGTGGGACACAATCATGAAGTGGAACGACATTTATTGGATATTTCAAACTTTTTAACAAATCAAAAACTGAAAAATTTGGCGTGCAAAATTATTCAGCCCCTTTACTTTCAGTGCAGCAAACTCTCTCCAGAAGTTCAGTGAGGATCTCTGAATGATCCAATGTTGACCTAAATGACTAATGATGATAAATACAATCCACCTGTGTGTAATCAAGTCTCCGTATAAATGCACCTGCACTGTGATAGTCTCAGAGGTCCGTTAAAAGCGCAGAGAGCATCATGAAGAACAAGGAACACACCAGGCAGGTCCGAGATACTGTTGTGAAGAAGTTGAAAGCCGGATTTGGATACAAAAAGATTTCCCAAGCTTTAAACATCCCAAGGAGCACTGTGCAAGCAATAATATTGAAATGGAAGGAGTATCAGACCACTGCAAATCTACCAAGACCTGGCCGTCCCTCTAAACTTTCAGCTCATACAAGGAGAAGACTGATCAGAGATGCAGCCAAGAGGCCCATGATCACTCTGCATGAACTGCAGAGATCTACAGCTGAGGTGGGAGACTCTGTCCATAGGACAACAATCAGTCGTATATTGCACAAATCTGGCCTTTATGGAAGAGTGGCAAGATGAAAGCCATTTCTTAAAGATATCCATAAAAAGTGTCATTTAAAGTTTGCCACAAGCCACCTGGGAGACACACCAAACATGTGAAAGAAGGTGCTCTGGTCAGATGAAACCAAAATTGAACTTTTTGTCAACAATGCAAAATGTTATGTTTGGCGCAAAAGCAACACAGCTCATCACCCTGAACACACCATCCCCACTGTCAAACATGGTGGTGGCAGCATCATGGTTTGGGCCTGCTTTTCTTCAGCAGGGACAGGGAAGATGGTTAAAATTGATGGGAAGATGGATGGAGCCAAATACAGGACCATTCTGGAAGAAAACCTGATGGAGTCTGCAAAAGACCTGAGACTGGGACGGAGATTTGTCTTCCAACAAGACAATGATCCAAAACATAAAGCAAAATATACAATGGAATGGTTCAAAAATAAACATATCCAGGTGTTAGAATGGCCAAGTCAAAGTCCAGACCTGAATCCAATCAAGAATCTGTGGAAAGAACTGAAAACTGCTGTTCACAAATGCTCTCCATCCAACCTCACTGAGCTCGAGCTGTTTTGCAAGGAGGAATGGGAAAACATTTCAGTCTCTCGATGTGCAAAACAGATAGAGACATACCCCAAGCGACTTACAGCTGTAATCGCAGCAAAAGGTGGTGCTACAAAGTATTAACTTAAGGGGGCTGAATAATTTTGCACGCCCAATTTTTCAGGTTTTGATTTGTTAAAAAAGTTTGAAATATCCAATAAATGTCGTTCCACTTCATGATTGTGTCCCACTTGTTGTTGATTCTTCACAAAAAAATACAGTTTTATATCTTTATGTTTGAAGCCTGAAATGTGGCAAAAGGTCGCAAAGTTCAAGGGGGCCGAATACTTTCGCAAGGCACTGTATATATACATATATATATATATATATATACATATATATATATATATATATATATATATGTATGTATGTGTATATATATATATATATATATATATATATATATATATAAAATATTTAGCCTTTATTTAACCAGGTAGGCCAGTTGAGAACAAGTTCTCATTTACAACTGTGACCTGGCCAAGATAAAGCAAAGCAGTGTGACAAAAACAACAACACAGAGTTACACATAAACAAACATACAGTCAATAACACAATAGAAAATTACATATACAGTGTGTGCAAATGAGGTAAGATAAGGGAGGTAAGGCAATAAATAGGCCACAGTGGCGAAATAATTACAATTTAGTTTATGAAAATAGCAGATCCATACCACATTGGGTGAGGTGGGTTGTATGTTGGAGTTGATATATACACGGGACACGACAAGACGAAGACGAAGACGCCGGACTGCTATGCAATCTTGGATTTTGTGGTACCTCGGGTGAGCAGGAGCTCTAATTAATGTTTTCAACACACAGTTAGTATGATAACAATGGGAAAGGGTAATCTACTGCAGGGGCCATGGTATGGTTTTCCACCATCTTCACTGGTCTGACAAAATACATGTGGAAAGAAAACCAATTAGGAAGAGAATCTGTTTTCACTTTCATCTTGTCTTAGATCTGCAATGGTGTAGACAGGAAATAAGGAGATTAAATGTAAATGAGATACTAATAATAAACAAATTAAACTGACCATGAACATTTTTGAATTTAATAAGTATTCAAGTACAGGAAAGAATATGATAGGTATGTGTGTATTGAAAGAGGTGTTTGTGTGTGTGTGTGTGTGTGTGTATTCAAGTACAGGAAAGAACATGACAGGTGTGTGTGTA
This sequence comes from Oncorhynchus mykiss, assembly GCF_013265735.2. Taxonomy (NCBI): domain Eukaryota; kingdom Metazoa; phylum Chordata; class Actinopteri; order Salmoniformes; family Salmonidae; genus Oncorhynchus; species Oncorhynchus mykiss. The sequence goes on from NC_048575.1 coordinate 6,819,700, forward strand.
TTGAAAGAGGTGTGTGTGTGTGTGTGTGTGTGTGTGTGTGTGCACATAAAAATACAAACATTTACTCATAGCTAATCACCTATAATCACACAAATGACCTATAATCTTGAAGAAAAGAACAAAAGCATGTATTTTTGGCACAACTGCAGACAGATACAGGGACCATAAGTAACAGGGGACTTCAGACATAAAGAGAGAGAGAGGTGGGGCAGGGCACTGGAGATCTGAGGTGCAGAGAGGAGTGGAGGAGAGGTGTGTGTGTCTGAAAAAAAACCAACTCCAGGTAAACACACATTTCACCTTTTAGTTTTGTAAAAGAACAACAAGACCATCTGAATTCTCCGGTGTTTGAGTTTCAATTGAGTACATTTTCATGCAATCTTTGTACAACTAATAATGAATTCGATCATAAGTATTGAGTAATTATTTACTTTATGAATTCAATAAATTTTACACTCAAAAAAGCCTACTAACAAGGACATTTTAAACTGAAAATGGACAGTTGGAAAATCTCAATTGAGAACGATTAAAAAATCTCAGTTTCATTTCCTTGATTCCTCACGTCCTCTCTCCTCACCTCTCTCTCAAAACCCACTGGAGGAGAAGGTCAGCGAGAAGGAACCTGACATTAGGTCTCTCTGACCTTCTCCTCCAATGGGCTTTGAGAAGGAGGCGAGGAGAGAGAACGTGAGGAGTCAAGGAAATGCAGTTAAGATTCTACCATGGAGAGAGAAAGTACTACAGTCAACCCACCCCCTCACCAGTCTGCCTGCTTTCTCCCCTCTATCTGGCTCTGCTCCATCCCTATGTTTAGTCACCACCATTCATATCGACAGCCTCCTCAGGCAGAAGGAGATAAAAATGCGGGGCACCGGAAATGTGAGGTGCCTCGAGGAGAAGAGCAGGGTGTGTGTGTGTGTTTGTGTGTGTGTGTGTCTCTGTCTCTGAATGTGTATCCATAACACAGCTAAACAAACAAATGGCCCCTGGACGTAATGGACCAGTCGATGGAACATAACTTCACAAAAAGGTTTTCTGGTGGTTTTAAATGAATTAGACATAGACCAAGAAGAGCATCTGTGAATTCTCTGTTGTGTGAGTTTCAATTCAGTCAATTCAGAAATCAATGTAGCACTAATAATGAATGCTATCCTAAGACATTAGTGACAATTTACTTTATGAATTGACTGGATTTATATGGAATTGACAGGAAAGGTACAATGAGGAAGGTCAAAACAACAACCAGACAACTCTCCTCTTCCTCTCCTTCCTTCGAGCTGGCTCTCCTCTTCCTCTCCTTCCTTCCTGCCTGCAAGCTGGCTCTCCTCTTCCTCTTCCTCCTACCTGCGAGCTGGCTCTCCTCTTCCTCTCCTTCCTGCCTGCGAGCTGGCTCTCTTCTCCTTCTCCTTCCTGCCTGTGAGCTGGCTCTCCTCTTCCTCTTCTTCCTGCCTGCGAGCTGGCTCTCCTCTTTCTCTCCTTCCTGCCTTCGAGCTGGCTCTCCTCTTCTTCTCCTTCCTGTGAGCTGGCTTTCCTCTTCCTCTCCTTCCTGTGAGCTGGCTCTCCTCTTCCTCTCCTTCCTGCGAGCTGGCTCCCCTCCTCCTCTTCTTCCTGTGAACTGGCTCTCCTCTTCCTCTCCTTCCTGTGAGCTGGCTCTCCTCTTCCTGTCCTTCCTGCGAGCTGGCTCTCCTCTTCCTCTCCTTCCTGCCTGCGAGCTGGCTCTCCTCTTCCTCTCCTTCCTGCTTGCGAGCTGGCTCTCCTCTTCCTCTTCTCCTTCCTGCCTGTGAGCTGGCGCTCCTCTTCCTCTCCTTCCTGTGAGCTGGCTCTCCTCTCCCTCTCCTTCCTGTGAGCAGGCTCTCCTATTCCTCTCCTCTTCCTCTCCTTCCTGTGAGCTAGCTCTCCTCTTCCTCTCCTTCATGTAAGCTGGCTCTCCTCCTCCTCTCCTTCCTGTGAGCTGGCTCTCCTCTTCCTCTCCTTCCGGTGAGCTGGCTCTCCTCTTCCTCTCCTTCCTGTAAGCTGGCTCTCCTCGTACTCTCCTTCCTGTGAGCTGGCTCTCCTCTTCCTCTCCTTCCTGTGAGCTGGCTCTCCTCTTCCTCTGCTTCCTGTGAGCTGGCTCTCCTCTTCCTCTCCTCTTCCTCTCCTTCCCGTGAGCTGGCTCTCCTCTTCCTCTCCTTCCTGTAAGCTGGCTCTCCTCTTTCTCTCCTTCCTGTGAGCTGGCTCTCCTCTTCCTCTCCTTCCTGTGAGCTTGTCAGGTCATTTGAAACCATCTCTGGATAGGAAGAGAAAAACAACACATACAAGCATTACATAATATAACACCATAGAAGGTGAGATTTATGTTAGCTAAATACTGCGTGTGTAGTTAGTGGCATAAATATTAGAACAGTGTGTTAAAGTTGGTAATTATTGCTGTTTACTCATGGAATTTGTATTTCAGATCAAAAGAGGAATATGACAGGAAAATATTTAGATAGCAAACTGTTATTTCAGGGTATTTTATAACCCAGAAACAACAGCTATACATTTGCCTCAAAAAATCCTTTGATCTGAAATACTAATTAGCCTACATGAGTATACTGCAAAAATGACCCAGTTCAGTTTACTTCACTATCGCAATACTTATGACACTACCTGTGCTGTGTGGGGGGTGGGGTGGGGGGTGTACCATTGGACACTTGTCCCACTATCAACCCTACTGTCGTGGACACTTGTCCCACTATCATCCCGACTATCGTGGACACTTGTCCCACTGTCATCCCTACTATCGTGGATACCTGTCCCACTATCATCCCTACTATCGTGGACACTTGTCCCACTGTCAACCTTACTATCGTGGACACCTGTCCCACTATCATCCCTACTATCGTGGATACCTGTCCCACTATCATCCCTACTATCGTGGACACTTGTCCCACTGTCAACCTTACTATCGTGGACACCTGTCCCACTATCATCCCTACTATCGTGGACACCTGTCCCACTATCATCCCTACTATTGTGGACACCTGTCCCACTATCATCCCTACTATCGTGGACACCTGTCCCACTATCATCCCTACTATCGTGGACACCTGTCCCACTATCATCCCTACTATCGTGGACACCTGTCCCACTATCATCCCTACTATCGTGGACACCTGTCCCACTATCATCCCTACTATCGTGGACACCTGTCCCACTATCATCCCTACTATCGTGGACACCTGTCCCACTATCACCCCTACTATCGTGGACACCTGTCCCACTATCATCCCTACTATCGTGGACACCTGTCCCACTATCACCCCTACTATCGCGGACACTTGTCCCACTATCATCCCTACTATTGTGGACACCTGTCCCACTATCATCCCTACTATCGTGGACACCTGTCCCACTATCATCCCTACTATCGTGGACACCTGTCCCACTATCATCCCTACTATCGTGGACACCTGTCCCACTATCATCCCTACTATCGTGGACACTTGTCCCACTATCATCCCTACTATCGTGGGCACTTGTCCCACTATCATCCCTACTATCGTGGACACCTGTCCCACTATCATCCCTACTATCGTGGACACTTGTCCCACTATCATCCCTACTATCGTGGACACTTGTCCCACTATCATCCCTGCTACCGTGGACACTTGTCCCACTATCATCCCTACTATCATGGACACTTGTCCCACTATCATCCCTACTATCGTGGACACTTGTCCCACTATCATCCCTACTATCGTGGACACCTGTCCCACTATCATCCCTACTATCGTGGACACTTGTCTATGTTTATGTCCCTTTAGCTGTCCGCAGTTGTGTCAAAAAGACACGGTTTTGAAGATGCTGCGAAAATGATTCTCTCCTCCATGTGTCCAACAACCGCATGGGACCATCTGCAACAGGTGTCGATACCTGTATTCAGTACTGTTGCATTGAAGCAACACAAAAATGTTATGCAGCATTGATGCGATGCCGCTGTCGTTGTGATTAAGACGTTACTCCCATTCCTATTGCAGAATGTAGCCTTTTGACAGCGTGCAGTAAAGTCGATTTAATCCACACTTACATTAGTCCCCTCCTTTGGTGATTGTCATTTAGGCTGTGACAACCAAAAAGGCAGCAGACAATCCTACCGTATGTTTTAGCAGGGACGTTTGGTCGGGCAATCTGATTTGTAACTATGGAAATATATGTTTTTCAAACATTGTGAACTCAAAAGTGTAAGTTTTGATTCCAGAGTGGGGGACATATTAACGTAATTTTATCTTCAGGAGATCCTATCGTCTATTAACTTTATTTAGTCTGTTCAGTGGAACAATTCTCATTCTTAACAATGGGCTAAAAATACATGGCTATTTATTTACTGTGCTTGTCAGCAAGAACACTACTGCTATTCCTCTCACGTATTTTATTATTCTACCTCTTCACAGTTTTGCCAGTGTATTCACATATTTGAAATCGTATATGCCTACTTGTGTCTTTAAAAACGGATGATATGAGGCTTTGTATTTTTGCAGCCGTTCATGGACAGTTTTTGAATAAGTCATACGAATAAGCATTGGGAATAAAATATAATTAGGCATTTCAGTATTGTGCACATGCCAGGCAGAGATGGGGACTCACTACTCATGATTATATGTTGTTTCTGTAGCGTAAGATGACGGCAGGTATCTTCAACGAGTAGAGACATAAACCACCTGAATATTGACATTCAATGGATTTTATTTCAAGTGGTGATTTTAGGAAATTCATTGTTATAACCAGAACATTTTCAAACACCCAGCATTTTGGAAACATAGCTCAGGGGTGGCCAAACCTCCTGGAGAGCTAGCAGGATTTTCTTCCAGACCTCATTTGAAGAGAGAGTTCACACCAATTACAACATGTTTGTAACCTCGAAAGCAGTATTTAAGGGCAAGGAGTGCTGCAATCTATGATTTGGTTACCCACTGCAATTAATATGACTATTTATTGTGCATAGCCTTAGTGTAGTGGTAACACTATATGGCAAGTGTCACATACAACGTTCCACCTGAGAACAGGGATCCATCCAACCTTCCTATTGTTTCCACCGTCCTGTAGCTCACATACAACGTTCCACCTGAGAACAGGGATCCATCCAACCTTCCTATTGTTTCCACCGTCCTGTAGCTCACATACAACGTTCCACCTGAGAACAGGGATCCATCCAACCTTCCTATTGTTTCCACCGTCCTGTAGCTCACATTCAACGTTCCACCTGAGAACAGGGATCCATCCAACCTTCCTATTGTTTCCACCGTCCTGTAGCATTTCACTCCATCCCCAGTTGTAACTAATCATCTTATAAACCAGAATAAGGTGCTCTAGATCAGTGTTCGAATGAAAACCTGCAGGATGGTACTGCAGCTCTCCTGGAAAAGAGTTGGACATCACTGTTATAAAATGTGCATATAAAATGAATCCTCCAATTGCAACGTTTTCCTATGAACACACATATTGTCTCAAGACAATTTCATATTTGTGGTACCCTCAAACACCACGTTACAGTAGACACTACCTATAGGCCGTGTCAATCATGAATGATAATCAATCACGTTTTACTGGTGAAACTGCATCTACATGCCAATCATTTTGATTGATCTCGATCAGTTTCATGGGAACTGCCTATTTTTTTAAATAAAAATAATCTCACCTTTATTTAACCAGGTAAGCCAAGATAAAGCAAAGCAGTGTGACAAAAACAACAACACAGAGTTACACATGGGATAAACAGGCGTACAGTCAATAACACAAAATAAAAATCTATATATAGTGTGTGCAAACGGAGTAAGGAGGTAAGGCAATAAATAGGCCAATAGTGGCGAAGTAATTACAGTTTAGCAAATTAACACTGGAGTGATAGATGTGCAGATGATGATGTGCAAGTAGAGATACTGGTGTGCAAAAGAGCAACAACTAAAAAGTAAATAAAAACAATATGGTGACGAGGTAGGTAGTTTGATGGGCTATTTACAGATGGGCTGTGTACAGCTACAGCGATCGGCAAGCTGCTCAGATAGCTGATGCTTAAAGTCAGTGAGGGAGTTTTTTCAGCAATTTTCAGCAATTCATTCCAGTCATTGGCAGCAGAGAACTGGATGGAAAGGCGGCCAAATGAGGTGTTGGCTTTGGGGATGACCAGTGAGATATACCTGCTGGAGCGTGTGCTAAGGGTGCTATGGTGACCAGTGAGCTGAGATAAGGCGGCGCTTTACCTAGCAAAGACTTATAGATGACCTGGAGCCAGTGGGTCTGGCGACAAATATGTAGCGAGGGCCAGCCGACGAGAGCATACAGGTCGCAATGGCGGGTGGTATATTGGGCTTTGGTGACAAAATGGATGGCACTGTGATAGACTGCATCCAGTTTGCTGAGTAGAGTGTTGGAGGCTATTTTGTAAATGACATCTTCGAAGTCGAGGATCAGTAGGAGAGTCAGTTTTACGAGGGCATGTTTGGCAGCGTGAGTGAAGAAGGCTTTGTTGCAAAATAGGAAGCCGATTCTAGATTTAACTTTGGATTGGAGATGTTTAATATGAGTCTGGAAGGAGAGTTTACAGTCTAACCAGACACCTAGGTATTTGTAGTTTTCCACATATTCTAAGTCAGAACCGTCCAGTGTAGTGATGCTAGTCGGGCGGGCGGGTGTGAGCAGCGATCAATTGAAGAGCATGCATTTAGTTTTACTTGCATTTAAGATCAGTTGTCGGCCACGGAAGAAGTGTTGTATGGCATTGAAGCTCGTTTGGAGGTTTGTTAACCTTTCTGGCGCAGGGGTCACGCTAGCGACCCACCTCGGCAACATCTGGTGAAATTTCAGCCAAATTCAAAATACAGAAAACGTAATATTAAACCTTTATGATAATACAAGTGTCACACATGATTCTTTAGCTTAGAATCTTCAGCTTAGAATCTTCAGCTTAGAATCTTGGCAATCTAACCGCATCGTCGGATTTCAAAAATACTTTACGGCGAAAGCACAGCATTCGATTATCTGAGGTCAGCGCCCCACAACAGCACATTATCCAAACAAGCACAGGCGTCACAAAATCCCAAATAGCAATAAAATAAGTCACTTAGCTTTGAAGATCTTCCTCTGATCGCAATCACAAGAGTCCCAGGAACACAATGAATGGTTGCTTTGTTTGATAAATTCCTTTCTTTGTATCCCAAATAGTCCGTTTAGTAGGCGTCCTTGAGTTCAGTAATCCACCCGTTCAGAATGCAGACATAGGAGTTCCAAAAAGTTACAAGTAAAGTTTATCCAAACCAAACAATGTTTCTAATTCATTATTAGGTACTGTAATATCTAAATAAACGATAATATTTCATACGGAGCAAACTATTTTCAAAAGGAAAGGAAAAGAACGCAGCGCATTCGGTCACGCGCGCAATGAGACTAGTTTTGCCATAGGACTTCCTTAGGATAAACAACTATTCCTCGTTGGTTTTTCAGAATACAAGCCTGAAACCATGTATAAAGATGGTTGACATCTAGTGGAAGCCATAAGAACTGCAATTTGGGAGGCGGAAGTCTTTGGTTTCAATATTTTAAGCTTGGAATTGGCTGGCAGATCAACAAAAGAAAAAATTGGTTTTTGTCTGCCAAATCAGTGCTGTTATACTCACAGACATAATTTTAACAGCCTTAGAAACGTTAGCGTGTTTTCTATCCAATACTACCATGCATATGCATGTCCTAGCTTCTGGGTCTAAGTAACAGGCAGTTTACTTTGGACACGTCAGTCATCCAAAATTCTGAATACTGCCCCCTATCCCTAACAAGTTTTAACACAGTGTCCAGAGAAGTGCCAGATGTATAGAGAATGGTGGAAAGAGGTGGATCAAGGAATCACCAGCCGCAAGAGCGACTTCGTCCCGAGCGACGTCGGCCCGAGAATTGAACTCTGTGGCACCCCCATAGAGACTGCCAGAGGTCCGGACAACAGACCTTCCGATTTGACATACTGAACTCTCTGAGAAGTAGTTGGTGAACCAGGCGAGGTAGTCATTTGAGAAACCAAGGCTGTTGAGTCTACCGATAAGAATGCATTTCCATCTTCTTAAATGACTGTTACGTGAGCTAATTAGAGCAGATGATGATAACAATGACCCGTTCTTGTATTTTGTTTCAATCAAAGTATATATCATAGTGGCGCACTTTGTTGAGTGTTGGTGCATGGTCATTTTTGGGGGACCATTCAGCTCCATCTAACCATCCTAAAATCTGATTAGAAATGAGGTGGTGTTGTAGGTTTAACAGTAACGTTACAGGCCTACTATGCTACGGTATTATATTCAGTTCGGTTATGTAAAATACTAATTATTCATTATGTGATCTTGCTTGTCCTTTGATTACAATATACCCTATTACAGAATAAAGATTGATTCAGCTTTGATCTAACTTGACTAAACAATCACCATTGTGATAATCTTCTATAGTGATAATAGTGATAATATTATATTTTGTAACAATAATAATATGTGATGAGTAGTACTATTAGACGTAGGCAACAGATCTTGATGAGGGTTATTTTAAACCATTGGAACGCTCTTTTATGGGGCTGAAAAGGGACAGCTTTGATTTGATTAGCTTGATAACATGGTTACAATATACTCTATAAGAGATTGGAATAAAACAGAGGGGTGAACTATCAGTTCATGTAATTTATTTACATAGATCAAATAAATTGACCAAGTAGTGAACATGAATCATTACTGCATAGAATTGCAGGAAATTAGTTTTAAAACAGTCCATCATATGTTGGTGTGGTGTATTCATGTATCTCAATAAACTATAACCTAAATGCATTATTACCTCCCAACTTGGCCCAATTCACATTTCCAATTTCCCACCCTGACATACCAAGCTAGAACGGGCACTGCGGCATCTCAACCAATAGCCAATATAGGCTAAATATCCCAAACAGGGCTGCAGGAACTTCCAGAGAGGATCAGGCTCTTGGGCTTGGTGTGTCCTCGGCAGTACGGTGTTGCTATAACCAAGAGGTTACATATCGTTCTGGGTTCCACTGCACAACAGCGGCTTATTTGTTACTTTTGTTACTTTTATTTCATACTTTTTTTGTTGTATTTTTCTTAACTGCATTGTTGATTAAGGGCTTGTAAGTAGGCACTTCACTGTATTCGGAGCGTGTGACAAATAACATGGGATTTTATTTGGTGGGAGTTTTATGAACGTCAAGGCAGCCACACGGGAATTATATATGTTTTTTTCAATGTTCTGAAGTTGTCGAGCCTCCAACGGGTCTCTGCAGTGCACACATGTAGCCTACAGTTTTCATAATTGGCCAGAGAGAAGACAAGGAAGAAACCACCATTAAAAGCAGATTACATATTTATTTGGTTTGTAATTCCATCGTTTTTTTTCATGGAATTATTGCGGTAATTAAATGTACTTTACTTAGAATCGATCAAAATACATTTTCCTTGCATTCTCAAATTGAAAAAAAAGTTGTTCCCTCAGCACTGCACACCTGCTTACTTGTGAAACGAAGGCAGCTGCACATCACTATTTCATCAATAAAAGAGTGTGTGTGTGTGTGGGGGGGGGGGAATTATTCGCTGCACACCAACCCGCCAAACTACTTCCTGCGGCTATGACAGCCAATTAGAAAAATCCCTTGGCTCCGGAAGAGTTGGTGGAAAATATAGCAAAGTACTGGCAAAGCTCTATATGTAGATTCCTGAGGACAGAACAGTCAGTCCCTCCTACGCTCCAAATGTACAGTATATGGCAACGGTATAGGGACTTCAGAGCATTCTTTCCTGCTATGACTGGGTGACTCAGAGCACATGGCGAGCTAGCAGCATGCTATAATATACTGAACCAAAAAATGTATGCAACATGTAAAGTGTTAGTCCCATGTTTCACGAAAAGTTATCAGAAATGTTTAATGCACACAAAAAGCTTAGTTTACTGAAATGTTCTGCACATTTGTTAACCTCCCTGTAAATGAGAATTTCTCCTTTGCCAAGATAAAAAAAATCCACCTGACAGGTGTGGCAGGAAGCTGATTAAACAGCATGATCATTACACAGGTGCACCTTGTGCTGGGGGCAATAAAAGGCCACTCAAAAATGTGCAGTGTTGCCACAGATTACTCAAGTTTTGAGGGAGCTTGCAATTGGCATGCTGACTGCAGGAATGTCCACCACAGCTGTTGCCAGTTAATGTAATGTTCATGGCAGGGGCAGCCATAATTGTATTTATTTATTTTATTTAACCTTTTTTTAACTAGCCAAGTCAGTTAAAGAACAAATTCTTATTTACAATGATGGCCAAGGACCAGGGAGTTAAACTGCCCTGTTCAGGGGCTGAACGACAGATTTTTACATTGTCAGATCTGGGATTCGATCTAGCTATGGACAACGAACACAATCTCATTTTATCGATGGCAATTTGAATGCATAGAGATACTGTGACAAGATCCTGAGGCCCATTTTGAGGCCCATTTGTTTTAAGGTGTCTGTGACCAACAGATCCATAGACTAGGTTCTAATGAATTTATTTCAATTGACTGATTTCCTTCTATGAACTTTAACTTGTTGCATGTTTCGTTTATATGTTTATTCAGTATACATCAAGCAAATGTTCTTTCCCTGGTCATGTGATGTAAAGACATTCAACTCCCTCTTCTGGGTGCTTGATCTATTTGTATAGTCCAAAATTATTGACACCCTTTGTAAAGGGTAAAAAGACTAGAAAATAAATAATACAAATATGGAGCTATAGTATACAAAAGTAATTGGGGAAATTATATTATTTTACACTACAATCTCTTGTTCAGTAATATAGATAAAGCAAAGCAGTGTGACAAAAACAACAACATAGGGATTAACAAACCTACAGTCAAAAACACAATAGAAAAATCTATGTACAGTGTGCAAATGTAGTAAGATTAGGGAAGTAAGGCAATAAATAGGCCAGAGAGGCAAAATAATTACAATTTAGCATTACCACTGGAGTGATAGATGTCTGATCCAATGAACCATTGCATTTCTGTTCAAAATGTTGTATCAAGATTGCCCAAAATATCCTAATTTGTTTATAAATAACTTTTCATGTTCATAACTGTGCATTCTCCTCTAACAATAGCATGCTATTACTTTACTGTAATAGCTACTGTAAATTGGACATTGCAGTTTGATTAACAAGAATTTAAGCTTTCTGCCAATATCAGATATGTCTATGTCCTGGGAAATGATATTGTTACTTACAACCTCATGCTAATCGCATTAGCCAACGTTAGCTCAACCTTCCTGCAGGGGAACCACCAATCCTGTTAGTGTCTTACTGGAAGATCCACTTGCAGTCAAATTTCAGCCTCCTGGCAAAGGCAACCAGGTATTTGGATAAAATGTTCTGGTACTGGGTAAAGTTCATTATGCCTTTGACCTTATTAAGGACCCCAGGACAAGTGGAAGCAAAATAGCCCCATAACATTGAAGATCCACCATCACATCCTACAGTAGGTATATATATTTTTCTTCTGCAAAAGGCAACATTTTTTCGACTCTAAACCCACCACTGTCAAGCTTTATTTTCATGTTTGTTTTTTTGCATACAATATAGCTCAGTATTTGTATTTATTTTATACAGTATTTTTTTCTCGCCTTATCAAGGCTGCCAAAAAGGTTGAACCTGACTGTCTATAATCCTCTGACACATCTCTTATCTAATAAGTTGCATTGGCTGTACAGGAACAGGAAGCCTCACATAAGAAGTAATGTAATATGCCGAATCCGATTACAAGGAATGGCCTTGGTTGCGTTCGTTATTTTTTTTACAGAAACATAGAGCACACTTTATTGTCTTTTAGGCCTGCAGATGCATCAAATCATTATAATCAAATCAAATTACATTTTTTTGTGTGTAGACTTACGGACCTTTCCCAACCGAGAAGAGAGAAAAATTGAAAAATAATAACTCAAGGAATAAATACACAATGAATATCGACAACTTGGATATTTTATGAATGAAAAGAGCTTCTGGATATCAGAACAGCGATTACTCACCTCGAACTGGACAAAGATTTTAGTCCGACGTGAAGGATATACTGCTTCTCCGAGACCAGGCTCAAATCCCCGTCATTCACGTGAAGGAAGGATGAAAAGATAAGGGGCAGAGATCTGGGTGCCTTGTGAGAATTCGTTGCAGAGTGGGTAACCCGCTTAAACCATCCATTCTATTGGTCAACGTCCAATCACTGGAGATCACTGGAGAATAAACTTGTCACGAAGACCGCACTCAACGAGCTGTGTAAGGCCATGAGCAAACAAGAAATTGCTCATCCAGTAGCGGCGTTCCTAGTGGCCGGGGACTTTAATGCAGGCAAACCTAAATCCGTTTTACCTAATTTCTACCAGCATGTCACATGTCCAACCAGAGGAAAAAAAAACTCTAGACCACCTTTACTCCACACACAGAGATACATACAAAGCTCTGCTCGCCCTCCATTTGGCAAATCTGACCATCAAATCAAACTTTATTTGTCACATGTGCCAAATACAACAGGTGTAGACCTTAACGTGAAATGTTTATTTTTACAAGCCCTTAACCAGTTCAAGAAAAGAGTTAAGAAAATATTTACCAAATTAACTACAGTCAAAAATATTAAAAAGTAACACGATAAATTAACAATAACAAGGCTATATACAGGGTGAACCGGTACCGAGTCAATGTGCGGGTGTACAGGTTAGTTGAAGTAATTTGTAGATAAAGGTAGGGGTAAAGTGACTATGCATAGATTATACACAGCTATTAGCAGCAGTGTAACAACAAATGGGGGTGGGGGGGTCAATGTAAATAGTCCAGGTGGCCATTTGAGGGGGTATACACCGCCTGATATAGATGTCCTGGATGGCAGGAAAGCTTGGCCCCAGTGATGTACTGGGTCGTACGCACTACACTCTGTATTAAATCAAATCAAATCAAATGTATTTATATAGCCCTTCGTACATCAGCTGATATCTCAAAGTGCTGTACAGAAACCCAGCCTAAAACCCCAAACAGCAAGCAATGCAGGTGTAGAAGCACGGTGGCTAGGAAAAACTCCCTAGAAAGGCCAAAACCTAGGAAGAAACCTAGAGAGGAACCAGGCTATGTGGGGTGGCCAGTCCTCTTCTGGCTGTGCGGAGTATACCACCTCAGTCACTGGCTTCATCAGTAAGTGCATCGACGACATCATACCCACACTGACCGTACATATATCCCAATCAAAAGCCATTGATTAGCTCGGTGCGGATGTTGCCTGTAAAGGGTAGAACTAATGCTTTCAAGGAGCAGGACACTTATAAGAAATCCCGTTATGCCCTCAGATGAACCGTCAAACAGGCAAAGCGTCAATACAGGACTAAGATTGAATCGTACTACACCAGCTCTGATGCTCGTAAGATGTGGCAGGGCCTGGAAACCATTACAGACTACAAAAGGAAACCCATCTGCGAGCTGCCCAGTGACGCGAGCCTACCAGACGAGCTAAATGCCTTTTATGCTCGCTTCGAGGCAAGCAACACTGAAGCATGCATGAGAGCACCAGCTGATCCAGAGGATTGTGTGATCATGCTCTCCACAGCCGATGTGAGCAAGACCTTTAAACAGGTCAACATTCACAAGGCTGTGGGGCCAGAAATATTACCAGAACGTGTACTCAGAGCATGCGTGGACCAACTGACAAGTGTCTTCACAGACATTTTAAACCTCTCCCTGACTGAGTCTGTAATACCTACATGTTTCAAGCAGACCACCACAGTCAATGAAAGCGAAGGTAACCTGCCTAAATGAATACCGACCCGGAGCACTCACGTCGGTAGCCATGAAGTACTTTAAAAGGCTGGTCATGTCCTTCATCAGCACCATCATCCCAGAAACCCTAGAACCACTTCAATTCGCATACCGCCCAAATAGATCCACAGATGACGCAATCTCAATCGCTCGCACTCCTCACTGCCCATGTGAGAATGCTATTAATTGATTGCAGCTCAGCGTCAACACCACAGTGCCCACAAAGCTCATCACTAAGCTAAGTACCCTGGGACTAAACACCTCCCTCTGCAACTGGATTCTGGACCACCTGACGGACCGTTAGGGTAGGGAACAACACATCTGCCATGCTCATCCTCAACAGGGGGCCCCTCAGGGTGTGTGCTTAGTCCCCTCCTGTACTGCCTGTTCACCCACAACTATGCGGCCAAGCACGACTCCAACACCTTCATTAAGTTTGCTGGTGACACAACAGCTGTAGGTCTGATCACCGACAACGATGAGACAGCCTATAAGGATGAGGTCAGAGACCTGGCAGTGTGGTGCCAGGACAACAGCCTCTCCCTCAACGTGAGCAAGACTAAGGAGCTGATCGTAGACTACAGAAAAAGGTGGTCTGAACACATCCCCATTCACATCGACTGGGCTGTAGTGGAGCGGGTCGAGAGTTTCAATCTCCTTGGTGTCCACATCACCAACAAACGATCATGGTCCAAACAAACCAAGACAGTCTTGAAGAGGATAGAACAACACCTTTTCCACCTCAGGAGACTGAAAATATTTGAAATTGGTCCCCAGATCCTCAAAAAGTGCTGCAGCTGCACCACCGAGAGCATCCTGACCGGTTGCATCACCACCTGGTATGGCAACTGCTCGGCGGCATCCGACCATAGGGTGCTATAGTGGATAGTGTGTATGGCCCAGTACATCACTGGGGCCAAGCTTCCTGCCATCCAGGATCTATATACTAGGCGGTGTCAGATGAAGGCCCAAAAAATTGCCAAACACTCCGGTCACCCAAGTAAATAGACTGTTCTCCCTGCTACCGCACGGCAAGTGGTACCGGAGGGCCAAGTCTAGGACCAAAATGCTCCTTAACAACTTCTACCCCAAGCCATAAGACTGCTGAACAATTAATCAAATGGCCACCCGGACTATTTACATTGACCCCCCCCCTTTGTTTTTACACTACTACTAGTCTCTGTTTCTGATCTATGCACTTCACCCCTACCTACGTGTACTAACTACCTCGACTAACCTGTACATTGACTCAGTATATACCCCCTGTATATGGCCTTGTTTTTGTTGTTTTATTGTGTTTTATCTTTAACTTTAGTTTATTTTATGAACTCTATTTCTTGAACTGCTTACTCTTGGTGAAGTGCTTGTAAGTAAGGTTGTATTCGGCGCATTTGACAAATACAATTTGATTTTATTATATTTGATATATACACAGGGTACCAGTTGATATGCAGGGGTGCAAGGTAATTCAGGTAGATATGTACATATAGGTAGGATTAAAGTGTTTAGGCAACAGGACATATTATAAACAGGACAGATTAGAAGCAGAGTCAAGTATGAGTCAAGATTTAGTGCGAAAGGGGGTCAATGCACATAGTCTGGTTAGCTATTTGGTTATCTATTTAGAAGTCTTATGGCTTGGGGTTGAAGTTGTTCAGTGTCCTGTTGGATCCAGACTTGGCGCATCAGTACTGCTTGCCATGTGGTAGTAAAGAGAACAGTCTATGACTTGAGTCTTTGACACTTTTTAGGGCCCTCCTCTGACACCACCTGGTAAAGAGGTCCTGGATGCAGGGCCAGCTCTAACCTTTTGGAGGCCCTAGGTTAGATTTGGTTGGAGGGGAAAGCATTTTAGTGGCCCCCCTCTTGATGGTAGAGAGACATTTTTTGTTTTAAAGGTCATTTCCTGCAACATTTTGCCAATTTTACAACACATTTCATGCAATTCTACACATTTTGCCATGGGGTAGAAAAACATTGTTGCAGGTTTAAAGCAAATTTATTGCAATTCTACACATTTTGTAATGACTTATGCCATGTTAATATGATATCTGAGTGAGAATCAATGGGACACCCTGGGGGTATGAGCCCCTGCGCACAGTCGGTATTCGGCCATGATCACTACAAGTTTAGATAGCTGGCAAGACTAACTACCAGTCTAAAACTCGTTAGCTAACATGGGCTAATTGAGTGACTGTCAGTGATTGACATAACTTGAGAAAAACTGATGATGCACAACCAAATTTAGAAATTGCACATGGTGTAATCTACTATTGTTGCTCACAATAGTAAGTTGAAACCCCGACTGTGTCCACCCCCCCTGCTGGGTTTTTCACGCTCAATAGTTTCCTGTGTGTATCAGGAATGATCCACCACCCAAAGGACATCCTGCCAACTTGACACAACTGTGGGAAGCATTGGAGTCAACATAGGCCAGCATCCCTGTGGAATGCTGTCAATACCTTTTAGAGTCCATGCCCCGACAAATTGAGGGTTTTGACGGTGTAGGCCATCATTGTAAATAAGAATTTGTTCTTAACCTGACTTGCCTAGTTAAATAAAGGTTAAATGTAAAACCTTTCAGCATAGCTCAGTGCTTTCTGTGGTGGTGGGGCAAGCCAGCACAATATACGAAGCGTTGCACCGTGATTGGCTCAGTGATCTGTCACTGATGGGGACACTATGTCACCGCCAAGTCTAAGGGTTGAGCTAGACAATTCAAGCCCCTTGGGTGCTGCCATAGAGTTACATTAGAAGTGCCCATCCAAGAAAGCTCAATGTCATTGGCCACAGATTAAATGAAGTCAAATCACATATTTACAGTAGCTTTGATTGGACTGATCATGTCAACATCATATTTTCAAAATATAGCAGTCATCATCTTGAATCAAGTCGACAATCTACTGGTAAATCCTTTTTAAAATCCTTGTCATATGAAGAGGTATAATGAAGAGAAATTATAGATAAAACGTATTGGTGCTCATCGGCCATTGGACATACTGTAAATATTACACAACAAGTTGGAAATCGCAAATTCAACAATGAGTGGTTTGGAAGGAATCAGTGTGGTTAACTGCAAGCATTGCAATGCTATTCAGTGGAGTGGCTGTGTGGTCCCAAGTCTAAGATAAGTGTCTCTTTTCCTAGTTTAAAATGATAAACATTAATCATTGGCCATGCTATCAATGAAGCATGATTTGTGCCGTGCTCAAACAACTGTTAACTTGGAACTGCAAAATCAGACTTATTTGAGTTCAAGATAACTGGGAACTCGGGAAAAACGAGCTACAGCTGGGAAAATACTTTTTGAACTTTCATCCAACTCGGAGTTGTGAATTCGGAACTCTGGCCACTTTCTAGAGCTACGACCTGAAGATCACAGACATCATGATTCAACCTTTTTTTTGAGTTTCCAGTTGTCTTGAAAGCACCATAAAATGCCAGAATTTGATAACAGTCTGATGACAAAACTTTCCCACGAAGGTCTGCCACGCCACCTTCCCATTCAAGTGAGCACAACAAGGTGAGCCCAAAAATGGCGTGTATGCTGCTGCATACATTATGTAATATGACAGGGAGATATGTATACTGTAGCTAAGAAAGTAATACTAAGTGTATGTTGTGTAGTAAGATGTTAGTAGCCCATGTGCCTCACCCTAATAATTTGGTCTATTTACCCCTCTTAATTTCTCCTACTGTTCTGACTTGGTGGTGCACATGTAGCCTATCACTTGTTTTGAGAAATGTAGTAATTGAAAATTGTCTGCTTATATGCCCCCTTTATGTATCCTACGTTTCTGACTTGGTGTACAGGGAGAACACTGTAAGAATTGCCCATGTTCTGAATTCTGATGCTGTACATTTCAAAAGTGCTGAACAAATAGTTATATTGACTACGTCCATCCTAGCTCGCTCATTAATGTCTCAATCAAAATTACGGATTGCCTCTTATCCGCTTGTCATCCCCTTATGCCATAGTTTGTACATCTCAATCGTCAGTAGAAACAACATTAGTTTAAGCAATTCAGCCATATCAGCTATGTTTTTTTAAAAGGCAGTAAATGAGGCTGAATGAACTGTTTCGCTGCCAGACAAGGCTCCGCTGATAGCCAGGTGTAGCCGTGGTAAGGTGTTGGGAATGCTATTGGGACTCTGCTGTTGGGACAGCTGTTGAGACTGTAGGCCCTAACAGTTTGTGGGCACCGTTTGTCGCCGTTATAGTGCAATTAATGTAATGTTTAGTGTTGTGTTGTGTAGGGGCTTAGTTGGCATGCATCCCGCATTTTTTTAAATTTTCCCCACCAAGATTTACATCCTAAAATCACCACTGGTCGTATGTATGGGGGACAGAAGAAGGGTTAGTCATTCAAAAATCATGACAACCCTTATTATTTATATTATTTTACAGAGTGACTCCATCTAATGTATTATGTGATTTAGGCTTGCCTAAACAAAGAGGCTGAATAGTTAAGCAACAATTATATTTTAGTTAGAATTGTTTATAAATAAAATTCAAACATTCTTCCACTTTGACATTACAGAGTATTTTGTGTAGATTGTTGACATAAAAAAAATCACATTTCAATCCATTTTAATCCCACTTTGTAACACAAAATGTTAAGAAATCCAAGGGTTCTGAATACTGACAGGCATACTGTACATACTCCATTTTCATTGTGCTAAACATGCTACATGCTAAAGAACACAATGATCTTATAGTGTACAAGCAGTGGGATCTCAATGGGTCTCCTATAAAGATTTCCCACCCTCATACAGACAAATAAAATGTTTCTGTGGCTTTGTATTGCACTGTGCTACTGCCTCCCCCTTTCTCTTAAGTTCAGCTGGTCATACGGAAGAAAGAGAGATAGGGTAATATATTACTGTGAATGGAAAACAATAGAACATTTAATTCATTCTGGCAAGAGGGGCCCGATAACATGTATCAAGAGGGGCCCGATAACATGTATCAAGAGGGGCCCGGTAACATGAATCAAGAGGGGCCCGATAACATGAATCAAGAGGGGCCCGGTAACATGAATCAAGAGGGGGCCGATAACATGAATCAAGAGGGGCCCGATAACATAAATCAAGAGGGGCCCGGTAACATGAATCAAGAGGGGCCCGGTAACATGAATCAAGAGGGGGCCCGGTAACAACATGAATCAAGAGGGGCCCGATAACATGAATCAAGAGGGGCCCGATAACATGAATCAAGAGGGGCCCAATAACATGAATCAAGAGGGGGCCGATAACATGAATCAAGAGGGGCCGATAACAACATGAATCAAGAGGAGCCCGATAACATGAATCAAGAGGGGCCGATAACAACATGAATCAAGAGGGGCCGATAACAACATGAATCAAGAGGGGCCGATAACAACATGAATCAAGAGGAGCCCGATAACATGAATCAAGAGAGGCCGATAACAACATGAATCAAGAGGGGCCCGATAACATGAATCAAGATGTGCCGATAACAACATGAATCAAGAGAGGCCGATAACAACATGAATCAAGAGGAGCCCGATAACATGAATCAAGAGAGGCCGAGAACAACATGAATCCAGAGGGGCCGATAACAACATGAATCAAGAGGGGCCGATAACAACATGAATCAAGAGGGGCCGATAACAACATGAATCAAGAGGAGCCCGATAACATGAATCAAGCGAGGCCGATAACAACATGAATCAAGAGGGGCCCGATAACAACATGAATCAAGAGGGGCCTGATAACAACATGAATCATGAGGGGCCCGATAACAACATGAATCAAGAGGGGCCCGATAACAACTTGAATCAAGAGGGGCCCGATAACAACATTAATCAAGAGGGGCCCAATAACAACATTAATCAACAGGGGCCCGATATGAACATTAACCAAGAGGGGCCCGATTACAACATTAACCAAGAGGGGCCCGATAACAACATGAATCAAGAGGGGCCTGATAACAACATGAATCATGAGGGGCCCGATAACAACATGAATCAAGAGGGGCCCGATAACAACTTGAATCAAGAGGGGCCCGATAACAACATTAATCAAGAGGGGCCCAATAACAACATTAATCAACAGGGGCCCGATAACAACATTAACCAAGAGGGGCCCGATTACAACATTAACCAAGAGGGGCCCGATAACAACATGAATCAAGAGGGGCTCGATAACAACATGAATCAAGAGGGGCCCGATAACAACTTGAATCAAGAGGGGCCCGATAACAACATTAATCAAGAGGGGCCCGATAACAACATGAATCAAGAGGGGCCCGATAACAACTTGAATCAAGAGGGGCCCGATAACAACATGAATCATGAGGGGCCCGATAACAACATGAATCAAGAGGGGCCCGATAACAACTTGAATCAAGAGGGGCCCGATAACAACATTAATCAAGAGGGGCCCAATAACAGCATTAATCAACAGGGGCCCGATAACAACATTAACCAAGAGGGGCCCGATAACAACATGAATCAAGAGGGGCCCGATAACAACATGAATCAAGAGGGGCCCGATAACAACATGAATCAAGAGGGGCCGATAACAACATGAATCAAGAGGGGCCGATAACAACATTAACCAAGAGGGGCCCGATAACAACATTGATCAAGAGAGGCCGATAGCAACATTAATCAAGAGGGTTCCGATAACAACATTAATCAAGAGGGTTCCGATAGCAACATTAATCAAGAGGGTTCCGATAACATTAACCAAGAGGGGCCCGATAACAACATGAATCAAGAGGGGCCCGATAACAACATGAATCAAGAGGGGCCCGATAACAACATGAATCAAGAGGGGCCCGATAACAACATTATTCAATAAAATGCATGTGCACACAAGTAGCTGCACACACACAAACACAGTAAGTCATACTGTCAACACTCCGACCGAAAGTGGCTCCCCTTCCCGTTCGGGTGGCACTCGCCGGTCGTCGTCGCCGGCCTACTAGCTGCCACTGATTCTTTTCTCCCCCTCCTTATGTGTTTATTGAGTACACCTGTTTTGAGTTGGTTATAATTACTGAGGCTTTATTAGTCAGCCGGCCCGCCTGGTTCTTTGTGCAGGATTGATTATTGTAACCCTGGTGTTTGCATTAGCTGTACATGTTCGTGTATTTAGTGCTAGACTGTTTTCGTTTCCCTGTGTCTGGGGCATTTGGTTTGAGCCCCCGTAAGTGGGGTGACCGTGGTTCACCGTGTGTGCATTAAAGAAAAAGCACTTTATTGAACTCTGCTTTCCTGCACCTGATTTCACCCTCACGACACCCAGGACCTTACACATACAATATTGTCCAATAATAATTTTGACTTCAAAGATCGGCTGACACCATTTCAAATGAATGAACCCAAATTTGATATACAAACAACTCTTAAAGGGGCAATCAGCAGTTGGTACATCCACTAACATATACAGTTGAAGTTGAAAGTTTACACACACCTTAACCAAATACATTTTCAGTTTTTCAAAATTCCTGTCATTTAATCATCCCAAAAAATCCCTTTCTTAGGTCAGTTAGGATCGCCACTTTATTTTAAGAATGTGAAATGTCAGATTAATAACAGAGAGAATGATATATTTCAGCTTTTAGTTATTTCATCACATTCCCAGTGGGTCAGAAGTTCACATACACTCAATTAGTATTTTGCAACATTGCCTTTAAATTGTTTAACTTGGGCCAAATGTTTTGGGTAGCCTTCCACAAGCTTCCCACAACAAGTTGGGTGAATTTTGGCCCATTCCTCCTGACAGAGCTGGTGCAACTGAGTCAAGTTTGTAAGTCTCCTTGCTCGCACAAGCCTTTTCAGTTCTGCCCATAAATCTTCTATAGGGTTGAGGGCAGGGCTTTGTGATGACCACTCCAATAATTCGACTTTGTTGACCTTAGCCATTTTGCCACAACTTTGGAAGTATGCCTGGGGTCATTGTCCATTTGGAAGACCCATTTGCAACTAAGCTTTAACTTTAACTGATGTCTTGAGATGTTGCTTCAATAAATCCACATAATTTTCCCGCCTCATGATGCTATCTATTTTGTGAAGTGCACCAGTCCCTCCTTCCGCAAAGCACCCCCACAACATGATACTGCCACCCCAGTGCTTCACGTATGGCATGGTGTTCTTCGGCTTGCAAGCCTCCCCCTTTTTCCCCCGAACATAACGATGGTCATCATGGCCAAACAGTTCTATTTTTGTTTCGTCAGACCAGAGGACATTTCTCCAAAAAGTACAATCTTTGTCCCCGTGTGCAGTTGCAAATCGTAGTCTGGATTTTATATGGCGGTTTTGGAGCAGTGGCTTCTTCCTTGCTGCGCGACCTTTCAGGTTATGTCGAAATAGGACTCATTTAATTTAACTGTGGAAATAGATACTTTTGTACCTGTTTCCTCCAGCATCTTCACGAGGTCCTTTGCTGTTGTTCTGGGATTGATTTGCACTCTTCGCATTAAATTACGTTCATCTCTAGGAGACAGAATGCATTATGACGGCTGCATGGTCCCATGGTGTTTATACTTACGTACTATTGTTTGTACAGATGAACGTGGTACCTTCAGGCATTTGGAAATTGCTCCCAAGGATGAACCAGACTTGTGGAGGTCTACAATTTTTTTGCCAGATTTTCTTTTAGTGTTCCTATGATGTCAATCGAAGAGGCACTGAGTTTGAAGGTAGGCCTTGAAGGTAGGCCTCAGGTACCCCTCCAATTGCCTCAAATTATGTCAATTAGACTATCAGAAGCTTCTAACGCCGTGACATAATTTTCTGGTATTTTCCAAGCTGTTTTAAGGCACAGTCAACTTAGTGTATGTAAACTTCTGACCCACTGGAATTGTGATACAATGAGTTATAAGTGAAATAATCTGTCTGTAAACAACTGTTGGAAAAATTACTTGTGTCATGCACAAAGTAGATGTCCTAATCGACTTGCCAAAACTATAATCTGTTAACAAGAAATGTGTGGAGTGGTTGAAAAACGAGTTTTAATGACTCCAACCTAAGTGTATGTAAACGTCCGACTTCAACTGTAAATGTCTCATGATTTTAGTTCAACTGTCATACCTCATCAGAACCCCAAGTATAATCTTGTTTTAATCCAATGTTTGTAAACAAAGTAAATGTAAGCAAACACTGTATAGCCTCAAAACATGATCAAAACTATACTGTAGATCTCATGGATGGTCAGTCTTTGCATCCATACCTCTGTCTATGAATTTGAGAGAGATTCAATTTCTCCAGCACCATCCCTCAGCTTTTTACCAAAAACAGTGGTGGGGACAACCCTTTGTTACTGTTTTAACTGCTGATTAACCCTTTAACTGTTCAAACCAATACATCATGTTATCTGTTGAGTTTAAAAGTCTAATGCAATTACGGAGATAAAGTCGTTTTTTGGTACAAAGAGTCTGTTGACGACGTGACAAGAAAACAGGAGCATTTTATACAGTCGGTCTCTTGAGTATTGAGTACGCATTTTTTTAATTAACAGCACTCATAGGATATTAATATCCTTGAATATAGAAATGACAGGGGATCTGTAATTATCCACAGGCCTTTTTCACAATAGCTGTGGCTATTGAATCATGCTTGAGAATAAACACATTGGAGTGTACGGCATGTTCTTTTCATATCCCTGTTAGTGTATTCATCCAACAGCCCTTTGTGATCATCCTTGCAGTACAGTCATATGTATCTCGCTTCTAACGTGCTCATGCTCACCCACACTTCAGGCATTAATGTTAGACATTGCCCCGACCAAATACTTTGTTCCTGGTCTCCATAGAGAGATCATAAAACAGACGGGAAAAACACCTGACGGAAAAAAATACACCAGTGCTCCGCGTAGTACCTCAGTGAAAACAAGCCCACGAAAGACCATATGGTTTAACAGATGTAGGTCCCAAGATGGCTTTGCTGGCATGATATTTCCAATGCCTAAGGTACTCTCAGTATTTCTAATTACCCCATGAACGCAGCCTTGGCATGCACCGTGTTAGACATTAAGTTGTAAAAAAGCAGTCTTTCACACTCCACGGAGCCTGTGAAGCCTCAGCACTTTTTGACGAAACACGTCTGGCTAGGTGACTGTAAATGAAACTAAAGTATTTTCAAATTCTGATTATTTTGCCACAATGGAAGCTCCAATGCATCATGATGTGTTGTACACTTTCCAGCTGCCGCTGTCTTCAGGGTAAGCCATGGATGTTTCACTTTTGAAAGCGAAAATAAAGTAGATTTTTTTGACAAGTGTCTGACAATGCCATGTGAGATTGGATAAACTTTTGAAATTGATAGAGCGATGTCTGCGCGACGTGTCTTTAGTTGAAAACGAGTCAATCTGTTTAGAAGTAGTTTAAAACATAAGACAAGAAAAAGACCAGCACTGCTGCTTGGTTTTTATACACTACATTCGAGATGTAATTGTCACGGGATGGCTTTGAGTTGAACAGCATCAAGAACTCTGAAAGAAGCTACAGTAGAGCCAAAATGGAGGGGAACCTCCCACCAAGATATTTTTTAGATAGAAAATCTTTGACTTTCCGCTGTGTGTGTTTTGGACCACTGACAATAGGAACACACACTTTGAAAGGGTTTCTATGCCTGTCCCCAGAGTCAAACGATGCTGCAAGTCCCGTCGTGTCAATCAAAGTAACTTGCACTCTGTGGCCTTGGCAACAGCAACTTGTTCCTAACGTGGTACATTTATTTTGTATTTTTTTTTACATTTGAAATATTATCTGTATTCCTGTAAACTTGGGCCAATAAAAAGTTTGACTCAATATGTTTTGAATTAACAATCTCATGCAAATATTGTGTTATCTGAACAATACCTTTGCCAAAATCCTGTATAAAATAACTCGTGCCAATAATGTGTGAAACCCAAGGATGGTTCTTCTTCAAATGACACCTGCTCTGTCAGGGTATAACGACTTCAGAATGACTATCCTGTAGACACCTGCTCTGTCAGGGTAAAGAGGCTTCAGAATGACTATCCTGTAGACACCTGCTCTGTCAGGGTATAATGACTTCAGAATGACTATCCTGTAGACACCTGCTCTGTCAGGGTATAGAGACTTCAGAATGACTATCCAGTAGACACCTGCTCTGTCAGGGAATAAGGGCTTCAGAATGACTATCCTTACAGATTTGGCATCGTTTCAGATTGCAGCTGATTTAGAATTTGGTTTTGTGAAGATTAATGGCTTATCTCTCCACCGGAGAAGGCGAGGAACAACAAGTAGTCATTATAATTATCTACCGCCCTGTCAGATTTGTTAACCACATTGGGAAAACTAGGCCAATTTAATGTCAGTCGTGAGAAATATGAGGAATTATTTTTTTTAAATGTATAACCACAACTCCTGCACATTCACAGTTCATTGAAATTATTCCTACAAATCAGTCACCGGATAAAAAAACAAACAGAATGTCATCAAAATGAATGTCTCCTCCCCTTGTTTTCCACCACAGCTTGACAAAGCTATTGACCTGCTCCTGAATGTGACAATACCTTCTACAGTACAGTTTAGGTAAAGTCTGCCTAACCACTGTGTCAAGGGGAGCTGTTTAGGGTGAATCCTGAATGAAGCCTTTCTTCTGACACACGTGTCGTGACTTGACTTTTAACATTAATCTAAAGACTGTTGTTTATCTAATTACCTAAATATTTTTAATTGTTACTTTAATTAAATTAATAATGTAACAATTAACTCATTAGGATCTGGGGCACCACGAGAGCTGATTTAAAAAAAGTTACTATCTCCCAAGTGAAAAGCTAAAGGTGTTTACCTATCACATCTATAAACAGCCAATGTATTAATCAGAACCTCGTATCACATTATCATTCTGAACAGTCATAACATCCTTGCACCTGAAAAAACCCAAGCCTTACTTATGATTCAGTACTACACAAATTGGTTGAACTTTTTATTTAATAGCTAATTAAATGGTAACAGATGATAAACATGCACACCAAATACATTGAAACAGGTCTCTAGCGGACTGACAACAATATGGCTCCTTGTTACAAAAGGCATGGAGAGGGCGAGAGAGAGAGAGGGACAGAGACACTTAACGTTGGTACATTGAGAAACCACTCTCACTTACAGTTAATTCTATACTTTGCACACAAACCGCCACCCACTTAGAGTAAGAAATAATGTATGTATTTATGTGAAATGCCTTGGTTTGCCTATATCTCTCACGGAACCGGGCCACCTTGGAAAGGGGGTTGGGCCTTTTCCCGGCACGCTTGTAAGGCTCTGATTGTCCAAAAATGGTTCCAAGAAGTCTTCTACTGTTGTTCTCCTTTGTAGTTGTCAAGTATCTGGTGACTTGTCGTGTAGTCCTGAACAGAACTACAGAGTTGATTTTCCTTCCATTCGCTCCTGAAGATGCTTCTTTGAATATAGGCTAGCAAGCCGTGTCGATGGTTCCCAGTGGCGTGATGAGAGTAGCCTAATACGATGTTTGAACAGAGTAGTAGAATAATCAGCCGTACCAGTGACTGTCTGGGAGGTGAGTTTATCATCTCTACCTCGTGTTGAGATTCAAAGTTCATACCACTTTAAACATGCAGCGGCAGGTCAACGCTTTTCTGGTCTGATGTTTTTTCTTAACCCATCATTTTGTACAGTGTGTTCAAAAGGGGCGGTTCCGTCAGGCTGACAGGCTCTCTGACTTCACTCAGGGGCGTGACTTGCCACTGTGCAAAGCTTATATAAAACAATTATCACTTATAGCTACAGAAATCACAACACTCTCTTAGCAAAAACACTTTAATTCTTTTTCATATTTTATGCACAACGCATAGGATGGACACTTCATACATGTAGTGGGCATTCTTTCCAAGTTACAGAATTTATAACATTTTTTAATGACATCACAAAATAACCAAAAAATTGCATTAGTGTTCTATAGGTCGCCTCTGACCCTTCCCCGCGTTCTATGTTAGAAATATTGTTCCTGTATTTGCTTTTGAACGTGTTAGAGTTTCAGCGGGAAAAGTCTCCTGAAACAAAGGCACATTCCTTTGGAGAGGGAGACCTGAATCTTCTCCTTTTGATTTACAACAGGACGTGAGCTGTTAATCCCCACTAGTTCCCTCCTCCCCCCTCCGAGAGGGGGTCTGGTTGAAGATATTCATTGCAAACCTGATCAGACCTATTTGGTATCTCGTGGAAAAGTCATGACACACAGCTTTAGATCCTCATCTCATCCTGGGTTCTTATAGCAGGAACTAGATAGAAATGAGGCTAATGAGACAGAGATTACCACTGATTAGACGACAAATCAATTGACAGATAATCTGGAATTTGAGTTTGAAAACAATTTTTCAGTCAGGTCCATTTTTTTTAAGCAATAACAGTCCAGACACCCTAGCCATTTTCCCTGAGCAGAATGTAAACAATCACCTAATTATTTGCGTATTTCCAAAGATGCTATAACCACCATGTCAGGCATCTGCCTCCAAAATGGTTCTTAATTCATTTGATCTCCCAGCTCTAAGCCTGCATGATTAAGCCTATGAGACAATTAGACCTGAGAGAGTGAATTAATTGTCGCTGGAACGTAGGCATGTGCCTGACATTTTAAATCCTCAAGAAACTGTTTATTTTACCCGCACCATTATCTAACACATGTCTGTACGGTAAACTGTCATCTATTATAATGTCTACTTACAAAGCAGTAATACCATGTTTGCAGACTGAAAACCATTCTGGGATTTCATTTGACCATGAGAGCTGCTCTCTGAACATCAGTCAGACTTACTTACAGAAAACATATTTAAGAGTTTCATATACTTGTCATTTGTTACCACCAACCGTATCTGTAGTTGGTTGGTTTTAGCTACACTATATACTGTATACAAAAATATGTGGACATCCATTCATATTGGGGCTTCCGAGTGGCACAGCCATCTAAGGCACTGCATCTCAGTGTTAGAGGCATCACTGCAGACACCCTAGGTTCAAATCCAGGCTGTATCACAACCGGATGTGACTGGGAGTCCCATAGGGCAGCGCACAATTGGCACAGCATCGTCCAGGTTTGCCCGGTGTAGGCCATCATTGTAAATCAGAATTTGTTCTTAACTGACTTGCCTAGTTAAATAAAAAACATTTGAGGATTTTGCCATTTCGGCCACACCTGTTGGTGACCAGTGTATAGCATTTAGCACATAGCCATGCAATCTCCATTGGCAAACATTGGCAGTAGAATGGCCTTACTGAAGAGCTCAGTGTCTGTCAACATGGCACCATCATACGATATCACCTTTCCAACAAGTCAGTTAGTCAAATGTCTGCGCTGCTAGAGCTGCTAGAGCTGGCCCAGTCAACTGTAAGTGCTTTTAATGTCAAGTGGTAACGTCTAGAAGCAACAACGGCTCAGCTGCGAAGTGGTAGCCAACATAAGCTCACAGAACAGGACCGCCGATTTGCTGAAACGCGTATCCCATAAAATTAATCTGTCGGCGGTTGCAACACTCACTACCGAATTCCAAACTGTCTCTGGAAACAACGTTAGCACAATCAATAACTGTTGATCGGGAGCTTCATGAAATTAGTTTAAATGGTTGAGACGCCACACACAATCCTAAAACCACCATCAACTCGAATCAAATTTTATTGGTCACATACACATGGTTAGCAGATGTTAATGCGAGAGTAGCGAAATGCTTGTGCTTCTAGTTTCGACCATGCAGTAATATCTAACAAGTAACCTAACAATTTCACAACAACAAAGGAATTAATAAGAATATGTACACATAAATAAATGTGTACACATAAATAAATGGATGAGCGATGGCCGAACGGCAGAGGCAAGATGCAGTAGATGGTATAGAGTACAGTATACATATGAGATGATAAATGTAGGGTATATAAACATTGTAGAAGGTGGCATTGTTTAAATTGACTAGTGATACATGTATTACATCCAATTTTTAATTATTAAAGTGGCTAGAAATTTGAGTCAGTATTTTGGCAGCAACCACTCAATGTTAGCGTTGGCTGTTTAACAGTCTGATGGCCATGAGATAGATGCTGTTTTTCAGACTCTCGGTCCCGGCTTTGATACACCTGTACTGACCTCGCCTTCTGGATGATAGCGAGGTGAACAGACAGTGGCTCGGGTGGTTGTTGTCCTTGATGATCTTTTTGGCCTTCCTGTGACATCGGGTGGTGTAGGTATCCTGGAGGGCAGGTAGTTTGCCCCCAGTGATGCCTTGTGCAGACCTCTTTAACCTCTGGAGAGCCTTACGGTTATAGGCGGAGTAGTTGCCGCACCAGGCGGTGATACAGCCCGATAGGATGCTCTCGATTGTGCATCTGTAATAGTTAGAGTTTTTTTGGTGACAAGCCGAATTTCTTCAGCCTCCTGAGGTTGAAGAGGCGCTGTTGTGACTCCTTCACCACACTGTCTGTGTGGGTGGACAATTTCAGTTTGTCCGTGATGTGTACGCCGAGGAACTTAAAACTTTCCACCTTTTCCACTACTGTCGCGTTGATGTGGATGGGGGGTGCTCCCTCTGCTGTTTCATGAAGTCATCATGTCCTTTGTTTTGTTGACGTTGAGTGTGAGGTTATTTTCCTGACACCACACACCGAGGGCCCTCCCCTCCTCCCTCACCTCCTCCCTGTAGGCCCTCATCGTTGCATATAATCAAGCCTACCACTGTTGTGTTGTCTGCAAACTTGATGATTGAGTTGGAGGCGTGCATGGCCACGAAGCCATGGGTGAACAGGGGAGAACAGGAGAGGGCTGAGAACGCACCCTTGTAGGGCCCTAGTGTTGAGGATCAGCGGGGAGGAGATGTTTCCTACCCTCACCACCTGGGGACGTCCTGTCAAAAATTCCAGGACCCAGCTGCACAGGACGGGGTCGAGACCCAGGGTTTCGAGCTTAATGATGAGTTTGGAGGGTGCTATGGTGTTAAATGCTGAGCTGTAGTCGATACACAGCATTCGTGCAAAGGCATTCCTCTTGTCCAGCTGGGTTAGGGCAGTGTGCAGTGTGATTGTGATTACGTCGCCTGTGGACCTTTTGGGGCGGTAAGCAAATTGGAGTGGGTCTAGGGTGTCAGGTAGCACTTCATGATGACGGAACTGAGTGCTACAGGGCGATAGTCATTTCGCTCAGTGATCTTATCTTTCTTTGGAAGAGGAACAATGGTGGCCCTCTTGAAGCATGTGGGAACAGGTGACTGGGATAGGGATTGATTGAATATGTATGTAAACACACCAGCCAGCTGGCCTGCGCATGCTCTGAGTAGACGGCTAGGGATGCCGCCTGGGCTGGCAGCCTTGCGAGGGTTAACTCGATTCAATGTTTTACTCACGTTGGCTGCTGTGAAGGAGAGCTCGCAAGTTTTGGTAGCGGGCAGTGTCGGTGGCACTGTATTGTCTTCAAAGCGAGCAAAGAAGTTGTTTAGTTTGTCTGGGAGCAAGACATCAGGGTCCGCAATGGGGCTGATTTTCTTTTTGTAGTGCGTGATTGACTGTAGACCCTGCCACATACCTCTCGTGTCTGAGCTGTTGAATTGCGATTCTACTTTGTCTCGATAGTGATGCTTAGCTTGTTTGATTGCCTTGAGGAGGGAATAGCTACACTGTTTGTATTCGGTCATGTTTCATGTCACCTTGCCCGGATTAAAAGCAGTGCTTCACGCTTTCAGTTTTGTGCGAATGCTGCCCTCAATCAAAGGTTTCTGGTTGGGGAAGGTTTTAATATTTGCCGTGGATACAACATCCCCGATGCACTTGCTAATAAACTCGCTCACCGAATCAGCGTATATATCAATGTTGTTGTTCGACGCTATCCAGAATATATCCCAGTCCACGTGATCGAAGCAATCTTGAAGCATGGAATCAGATTGGTCGGACCTGCGTTGAACAGACTTGGGCATTTCCTGTTTTAGTGTCTGTCTGTAGTCTGGGAGCAACAAAATGGAGTCGTGGTCAGAATTGCCAAATGGATAGCGAGGAATGTCAAGTTTTGGCTGGAGTGGTGTAAAGCTTGCCTCCACTGGACTCTGGAGCAGTGGAAACCCGTTCTTTGGAGTGATGAATCCCACTTCACCATCTGGCAGTCCGACGTACGAATCTTGGTTTTGCGGATGCCAGGGGAACGCTATCTGCCAGAATACATAGGAAACTTTTGTAAAGTTTGGTGAAGGAGGAATAATGCTATGGGGCTGTTTTCCATGGTCTGGGCTTGACCCCTTAGTTCCAGTGATGGGAAATCTCAATTCTGTGCTTCCAACTTTGTGGAATCAGTTTGGGGAAGGCCCTTTACTGTTTTAGCATGAGAATATCCCCATGCACAAGGCAAATCTACTAAGCTTTATGGAATTGTTTTAAGAAGGCCATAACAAGGATACTTTTGCTATTTGATTTTGAATTGTAAGACCCTTTAACGTATCAAAAGAAATATCAAGTATATGATAGTCCCCCCCCCACCAAGTAAAATCCAAAGAAAGTTTGTTCTGAGAGATGTAAGAAAGATCAGGAAACATTTTTTAATTTATTTTACATGTATTTAACTCCTTATTTTTGGAACTAAACAGTCTGCATATAAGGGAAATCTTAACGCTACAGCATACAATGACATTCTAGATGATTATGCACTTCCAACTTTACTGTTTCAGCTTGACAATGCCTGTATGCACAAAGTGAGGTCCATACAGAAATTGTTTGTAGAGATCGGTGTGGAAGAACTTGACTGGCCTGCACAGAGCTCTGACCTCAACCTCATCGAATACCTTTAGTATGAATTAGAATGCCGACTGCGAGCCAGGTCTAATCGCCCCAACATCAGTGCCCAACCTCACTAATGCAATTGTGGCTGAATGGAAACAAGTCCCCTCAGCAATGTTCCAACATCTAGCGGAAAGCTGTCCTAGAAGAGTGGAGGCTGTTATAGCAGAAAAGGGGGGGGACCAACTCCACGAGATGTTCAACGAACAGGTGTCCACATACTTTTGATAATGTCGTTTATGTAAGTGATTAGAACATGACAGTATGTTCATGATAGATGACTCCCTCTTCCTAAAGTACAGTAGCACAATCAATCATTCTGTCATGACTTTAATGGTAAAAGAGGGCTGTAGTTTGTGTTGAAAAGGAGAAATTAGGTATCAAGAGGACTTGAACACTGACTTTCCGTACAGCACTTTGAGATATCAGCTGATGTACGAAGGGCTATATAAATACGTTTGATTTGATTTGAACATGCGTTCACAATTCCGAACCAACTCCATCATAGCACAACATTCGGAAGCGTTGGATACTCAAATGAACAGGAAATGCCCCAATCCACGATGACATGGCTCTTTAAAACTTCTTAGAGCTACCCACCTACTTTTTTCAATTTCCGCCTGAAGACATACCCAAATCCAACTGACTGTAGCTCAGGCACAGAACCAAGGATATGCATTTTCTTGATACCATTTGAAAGAAAACACTCTGAAGTTTGTGTAAATGTGAATTGAATGTAGGAGAACATAAAACAATAGATATGGTTTAGATAATACAACGAAAAAAAACATATGTTTTTTATTTTTATTGTTGTATCATCATCTTTAAAATGAACAAGATAAAACAAACATTCAGATAGGATGATGGGCATAATTTCAGTGAAAAACATAAGAGGGCAACAGTACTTGTGCAAAATTTCAGAATGATAAAATGACTGTTCTACATGACATTTATCATGAAGTCACCCAGTTGTCCCACACAAGTAACCCAAATGTACACAAGTGGCCAAATTGGTGAAGGTGTACATTTTGAAACAAATAACTATATACAAAATGCCAAAATGGTATTCTAACACACGCACCCTAAAAAATGTTGAAAAAAATATGGAAAAAAAATATGAAGAAAAAATTATATACATTTACAAAATAACATGGGTAACTATTTACACACTTCCAATATTTGGAAGACCCTCAGTCCTCTATCAAATCAAATGTATTTATATAACCCTTCGTACATCAGCTAATATCTTAAAGTGCTGTACAGAAACCCAGCCTAAAACCCCAAACAGCAAGCAATGAAGGTGTAGAAGCACGGTGGCTAGGAAAAACTCCCTACAAAGGCCTGAACCTAGGAAGAAACCTAGAGAGGAACCAAGCTATGAGGTGTGGCCAGTCCTCTTCTAGCTGTGCCGGGTGGAGATTATAACAGAACATGGCCAAGATGTTCAAATGTTCATAAATGACCAGCAGAGTCAAATAATAATAATCACAGTAGTTGTCGAGGGTGCAACAGGTCAGCACCTCAGGAGTAAATGTCAGTTGGCTTTTCATAGCCGATCATTCAGAGTATCTCTACCGCTCCTGCTGTCTCTAGAGAGTTGTAAACAGCAGGTCTGGGACAGGTAGCGCGTCCGGTGAACAGGTCAGGGTTCCATAGCCGCAGGCAGAACAGTTGAA
Organism: Oncorhynchus mykiss; assembly: GCF_013265735.2. NCBI lineage: Eukaryota > Metazoa > Chordata > Actinopteri > Salmoniformes > Salmonidae > Oncorhynchus > Oncorhynchus mykiss. The sequence continues at coordinate 6,852,943 of NC_048575.1, forward strand.
ACTGGAGCAGCAGCTCGGCCAAGTGGACAGCAAGGAGTCCTCATGCCAGGTAGTCCTGGGGCATGGTCCTGGGGCTCAGGTCCTCCGAGATAGAAAGAAAGAGAGAATTACAGAGCGCATACTTAAATTCACACAGGACATCGGATAAAACAGGAGAAATACTCCAGATGTAACAAACTGACCCTAGCCCCCCGACACATAAACTACTGCAGCATAAATACTGGAGGCTGAGACAGCAGGGGTCAGGAGACACTGTGTCCCCATCCGATGATAACACCGGACAGGGCCAAACAGGCAGGATATAACCCCACCCACTTTGCCAAAGCACAGCCCCCACACCACTAGAGGGATATCTTTAACCACCAACTTACCATCCTGAGACAAGGCCGAGTGTAGCCCCAAGGCCGAGTTTTACCCTTAAGACAACACTAGGGTTAGCCGTTTTTACAGTAATTTTCTTAATGGGTGCATGCTTATTAGTGACTTGAAGAAGCGATTTCATAAATGTGTCAAGTGCAGCGTCTGGTTACTCCTAACATACCACAGACCAGTAAATATTCTTTAAGTCATCAACATAATAAATCACTACAAAACCTATTGCATGACCTCTTATACAATGTATAAGGCCCGGCCTTTGGAACTTTGGCTTTCCGAGAAATCCTATGGATTTGGATACTGCTTTAAATCAAATTTCTGCACCATTAATAAAGATATGATCAGGCAGGCACTGGTTACAGTTTGAAGCTTTTTCTTGAGTGGGCAGCTTGATGAAAGCCAGTCAATATTTAAATCAACCAGAAAATATACCTCTCTGATATCACATACAAGCATTTCACACGTGTTATCCAGATACTGACTGTTAGCAGTTGGTCTATAGCAGCTTCCCACAATAATGGGCTTTAGGTGAGACAGATGAACCAGTAGCCATATTACTTCAATAGCATTTAACATGAGATCCTCTATAAGCTTTACAGGAATGTGGTTCTGAATATAGACCTGTCACGGCCATTGTTGGTGGAAGAAGGTGAGGACCAATGCGCAGCGTGGTAAGTGTCCATGTTAGATTTATTCGATAACTGAACACAGAAAAAAAACACAAAAAATGACAAAACGAACAGTCCTGAACGGTTAAGCAAAACACAGAACAGAAAATAATCACCCACAACTCAATTGTGAAAACAGGCTAGCTAAGTATGGTTCTCAATCAGGGACAATGATTGACAGCTGCCTCTGATTGAGAACCATACCAGGCCAAACACAGAAATCCCAAATCACCGCAACACCGCCCTCAATGGCATTTCTGTCTTTTCGGTAGATGTTATTACCGTGTATTGCTACCACTATATCATCAAAGTAAGTGAGTTTTCAGAGACAGTCATAATATGAACGTCATCAGTTGCAAGCAAGTTATTGACTTTATGAATCTTGTTTCTTAGGCTACATATGTTAATATGGGCTATTTCAAGCACTTTTCTGAGTTGCTTGATTGTTTTGAATGCTTCCTGGAAAGCTTATCAGAAAGAAGTAGACTTGCTCATGTTATTTATATTATCCCGCCACGGGGAGGGATCCTTGCAGAGTCCCAGTAAGTCGGCTGTGGAGAGCAGTAACACTTCCACCAGACCAGAGCGGCGTCCGGTTTCTGGGGCAGAAGAAAAATAAAAAGTTGCTAGGCGTGGATTCCCCCAGTAGCTTGTGTAGGTTCTCTACTTGTTTGCTAAGAGTAGCCACTTCGCCCCTGTAGTCCTTTGCAAATAAACAGTTGCTACATTGAAAGACTGGGCGGTCCACATTGTCCCGGAAAAAAACTAAATAAAGACAGCTCCTGCAGCATTGAAAACATTCAATAGCGACCTCCATTTGAGACTGCCGGCCAGCTAGGCTAGCTGGGATTCCATGACTCTCTCTTTACACGGAAATCTAAACTAAGTGAACAATAAGAGCTCACACAAAAAAAAAATGAACAATTTGACAATCGGAAAAAATATATGTCCTCCTTAAAATCCTCTCACAGCTGTAAGCACGAAAGCAACGCCTTTGCGCGTACTGTTGGTAGCAGCATCGGCTAACTTTGGTAGCTATACAATGCAGTTCGAGCCAGGTCAGGTTGCAGGGACAAAAGCAGCAGGGACAATCAGCGTGGGACACCTCACTGGTCCCAGCCACAAGGTCTAATCGTGTCGCGGGCTGTGTTCAAATTGTTTGTGGATAACCCTCATAGTTTGATAGTGATGGTGACCAGCTAGGCTAATAGCTAGCTTCGGTAAACTACTTCAGACTTTTTGGTCTGATCCCCGAACAGATAGTAACGGTCTCAGCAACTAAGGCCAACAGAGCTGCGGGATTCAAAATCCAAAAAGTATATACATCAAACTTTGCTTGACAAGCCTATAGCGTCATCTGCAGAGAAGAACGGGAGAAACTCCTCAAATACAGTCGTGCCAAGCTTATAGCGTTGTACCCAAGAAGACTGTAGGTCTGTAATTGCTGCCAAAGGTGCTTCAACAAAGTAATGAGTAAAGTAGAAGGATGCTTACGTAATAATGATAGACGTTTTTATTTTATTTGTATAAATGTGTTCAAATGTTGCTTTGTCATTATGGGTTATTGTGTGTTGATTGATGAGGGAAGAAAAACAATTGAATCCATTTTAGAATAAGGCTGTAACGTAACAAAATGTGAAAAAAGTCAAGGGGTATGAATACTTTCCTAATGGACCGTATCTGTAACTGAGAGATACACTACACTACATGTAAGCTGTAAAGTCTTGTGTCTGAAATGTCTTTTTCATTGTGTGTAGGACCCCAGTAAGATTAGCTGTCACCATTGGCGTCGGCTAATGGAGATCCTAGTAAAACAATTGAAATGTTTTAACCATGTATTTGAGGCCCAACAGGGTTTGTTTTACATGTACTTTGTTTACAAACACTGGAGTAATATAAACATACTGTACATTTTGTGTTCTGGTGGAGTGTGACAGTTGAACTAAGTTAAAGGAGGCATTTATAAGTTAGATTTTTCAAGAATCAATGATACATATAATTGTTTTGAGTCCAACAATGTATCTGAAAATTGACTCAATAGGGGGTAACAGCCAGGCTACACTGTTGACAAATTTACAAAAGGCTCAAATTGTGTTTATTTCAACGACAGAGAAGCAAATACCCAGATACAGGTCAGACTGGCCTGTCAAAAAAAAAAATGAATTGTGAGGAAAACACAGCGTAAAACAAGGCGTTCTCAGTAAAATAAACAGCATGTTGTATCAACGGAAAAAGCTCCTCTGAGGTTGCTTACTTTGGCACTGCGTTATTGGAACGCAGTGCGACCAGAGAATAACGTCCTGGATGCCATGTGTGGCAGCTTTAAAAAAAAAACCCTGCCGTGCTAGTGACGGCTCTGGCGTGTTTAGGCCAAGTAAATCCTTAATTTTTTGACAGGCCAGTCTGACCTGAGTTATGGAGGTTGGATGATTAACAGAACATGTCACCGAAATCAAAAGGTAGTAGAAGATGAAGGAAAATGCGGTAGGGGTTGTCTGTAGAAGCATTTAGTGGAGGATTTACTTGGCCTAAACACGCCAGAGCCGTCACTAGCACGGCAGGTTTTTTTTTAAAGCTGCCACACTGGCATCCAGGACGTTATTCTCTGGTCGCACTGCGTTCCAATAACGCAGTGCCAAAGTAAGCAACCTCAGAGGAGCTTTTTCCATTTATACAATCCCATTTACCTCAGCGGGAGCCACATCCACAGCTGGCTCTCCTTTCAATCTAATCCAAACAAAGAGTCTTAGTAATACCTCATCCAAATCTGTTAGGATTTGATTCCTATGGGAAAGAGTCTTAGTAATGCCTCATCCAAATCTGTTAGGATTTGATTCCTATGGGAAGGCGAAGACACAATAAAAAGTCAAGAGGGCTAATTACTCTCCTGAATAATGGTGAGAGTGGGAAATTTGATACAAAGTTTTCAGAGAGAGGACTCAGAGCCTAGTTTATTGTGAATATAATCAGGCAGCACTGCTTTGTCTGTTAAAAAATAATTAAGTGAAACTCAGTTAATGGGCATTGTCATGGAAATTCTGGCGAGATGTATTGTTGTCTTTGGGAACACATGTTTTAATATAATTAAAGGTAACTCTAGGTTGTTGATCTGTTGCATTTGAAAGAGAAAGAAAAACAGAGAGAAGCATGTTGGGGAGGACACACTCCAGTTTCTCTTCTTCAGTTATTAACTTGAGAGCTTTATGAATGGAAAGTTCTATGTATATCTAGTTGGAGTTGTTATTGAACCAAGGTTATCCTCCTTGAGCAATGAAATCACTGCAACATTTACAGTTGAAGTTGGAAGTTTACATACACCTAGATTGGAGTCATTAAAACTCGTTTTTTCAACCACTCCACAAATTTATTGTTAATTATTGTTGTTCCTGTACAGGAACCAAAATCAGCGGAAATTTCAGAGCGCCACCTGTAGTACTCGATAAAACTCAAACTTTCATTAAAACACACATGCAAGGTACTCAATTAAAGCTACACTCGTTGTGAATCTAGCCAACATGTCAGATTTGTAAAATGCTTTTCGGCGAAAGCATGAGAAGCTATTATCTGATAGCATGCACCCCCCGAAATACCTGAACGAGACCTAAACAAAAGATTTAGCGGTAGCCGGCGCTACACAAAACGCAGAAATAAAATATTAAACATTTATTACCTTTGACGAGCTTCTTTGTTGGCACTCCTATATGTACAATAAACATCACAATTTTGTCTTTTTCCCGATTAAATCCGTCATTGCATACCCAAAATGTCCATTTATGAAGGCCGTCTGATCCAAGGAAAATTCACCTTTACAAGACGCAACGTCACTTTTTAAAATTAAAAAAGTTGCCTATAAACTTTTACAAATCACTTCAAACTACTTTTGTAAACCAACTTTAGGTATTAATAAACGTTAATAATCGATCAAATTGATCATGGGGCGATCTGTATTCGATAGCAGCATGTCTTGAAATCATCGTCCATTTTTTTCACTTTCATAATTTCCTCGGTGCACCCCAAGACAGGAAGTGCCTATACGTCATAAACTTGCAATAAAATTCCAGTACTGGCGACATCGTGTGGAAGCTGTAGGCATTGTAAACGGGACCTCATCTATTTTCTATCGCCTTAGACAATTCAAAGACTGGCGGATGAATATTTTTTTTGTGTTTTTGGTGAACAGTTTTCCCTGGGATTTTTACTCCTGAACACGTTCTGTTATAGCCACAGACATGATTTAACCAGTTTTAGAAACTTCAGAGTGTTTTCTATACACACATACTTATCGTATGCATATACTATATTCCTGGAATGAGTAGCAGGACGTTGAAATGTTGCGCAATTTTTAACAAAAAGTTGCGAAAAGGTGCGAGAATTCGCATCATCCGTAACAGGTTAATTAACAAACTATAGTTTTGGCAAGTCGGTTAGGACATAATTTCTCCAACAATTGTTTACAGACAGATTATTTCACTTACAATTCACCTTATCACAATTCCAGTAGGTCAGACATACATGAAGTTGACTGTGCTTTTAAACAGCCTGGGAAATCCCATAAAATGATGTCATGGCTTTAGAAGCTTTTGATAGGCAAATTGACATCATTTGAGTCAATTGGAGGATGTGCTTCAAGGCCTACCTTCGAACTCAGTGCCTTTTTGCTTGACATCATGGGAAAATCAAAATAAATCAGCCAAGACATCAGAAAATAAATTGTAGACCTCCACAGGTCTGGTTCATCCTTGGGAGCAATTTCCAAATGCCTGAAGGTACCAGGTTCATCTGTACAAACAATAGTACGCAAGTATAAACACCATGGGACCACGCAGCCGTCATAACGCATTCGGTCTCCTAGAGATGAATTTGGTGCGAAAAGTGCAAATCAATCCCAGAACAATAGCAAATGACCTTGTGAAGATGCTGGAGGAAACAAGTGTCTATATCCACAGGTAAATTAGTCATATATCGACACAACCTGAAAGGTTGCTTAGCAAGGAAGAAGCCACTGCTCCAAATCCACTATTAAACAGCCAGACTATGGTTTGCAGCTGCACATGGGGACAAAGATCATTCTTTTTGGAGAAATGTCCTCTGGTCTGATGAAACAAAAATAGAACTGTTTGGCCATGATGACCATTGTTATGTTTGGAGGAAAAGGAGGAGGCCTGCAAGTCGTAGAACATCTTCCCAAATGCGAAGCACGGGGTTGGTAGCATCATGTTGTGGGGCTTCTTTGCTGCAGGAGGGACTGGTGCACTTCACAAAATAGATAGCATCATGAGGCAGGAAAATTATGTGGATATATTGAAGCAACATCTCAAGACATCAGTTAAAGCTTAGTTGCAAATGGGTCTTCCAAATGGACAATGACCCCAGGCATACTTCCAAAGTTGTGGAAAAATGGCTTAAGGACAACAAAGTCAAGGTATTGGAGTGGCCATCACAAAGACCTGACCTCAACCCTATAGAAAATTTGTGGGCAGAACTGAAAAAGATTGTGCGAGCAAGGAGGCCTACAAACCTGACTCAGTTACACCAGCTCTGTTACTAGAAATGGGACAAAATTCACCCAACTTATTGTAGGAAGCTTGTGGAAGGCTACCCAGAAGGTTTGACCCAATGTAAACAGTTTAAAGGCAATGCTACCAAATACTAATTGAGTGTAAGTAAACTTCCGACCCACTGGGAATGTGATGATTGAAATAAAAGCTGAAATAAATTATTCTCTCTACTATTATTCTGACATTTCACATTCTTAAAATAAAGTGGTGATTCTAACTGACCTAAGACAGGGAATTTTTACTAGGAGTAAATCTCAGGAATTGTAAACAACTGAGTTTAAATGTATTTGTTTAAGGTGTTTGTAAACTTCCGACTTCAAATGTAAACAAGAGCTGCAGTCAGTTCCAGAATTGGTGGCAAATAATAAGTTAGTTCTAAATATTTCAAATGCTAAAAGCATTGCATTTGGGACAAATCATTCACTAAACCCTTAACCTCAACTAAATAATGTGAATAATGAATAATGTGGAATTTGAGCAAGTTGAGGAGACTTAACTGCTGGAACTGTAAACAGACAAACACTCGCACAGACACACGCACACATACACATGATAACATACAGATTATACACACATGTACACATGTATTCTATGTTGTACCTCACCAGGATACCACATTTCCATGAAGAACATCCAAAATGTTTTCAGTTTAAATAAGTGAATGATTTGCCAAAGTACATCCCCAGCTCTATGTGCTGTCTTACATGCCAAGCCGCATTAACATCAAATATGTCACCCCATTGAATTACACTGGGAGTGTTTGTCAAACAGCGTCGCTTTTTAGTATGCTCTGTGCAGGCATACTGTGGGCTCATCAGTACCAAAGCAGGGACATTAGGCCTCGGTAACTGATGCAATATATTTGCTCTGGTTAATTGGATTTTTGTTTACGCAAGTGGCCATAACGCATTCTTAGCAACTCAGACTCCTACGTAATCAGAAGATCCCGGCTTCGTTCATTGTAACAGCGATACACTTCTAAGCATGTTGATTTAAACCACTTCACATCCAGACACTATTTGCCTCACCAAAACAAGTGGGTTCAATGAGCGAAACTGGCCTGAATCACCCGGTAAAGAGTATGATATCTCACTAATCTCTTTTACCTCTATGTGACGTACCTTGACACCTGTTAAAGCCCAGAGCTATCATGTGCTTTACCTCCTTAATTTCTAAATTCAACACAATTCCACTAATTATTTGTTCAAGAGAAACACTCCTGGGACGGTGTTCCTTTGCACTTTTAAAGAGTCTTTGATTTCCACAATGCAAAAATTATGATAATCATTCTTAAAACGCAAGGTTCTCTTGGTCTGCCACTTCCCTACGCTTTGCAAAGCTCAGATGAAGGCACAGGAATAAACCGTTTGGTTATATGCAACCAAGGTGAGCAGTATTATAGGTACAGTACACCTGATGGACTTTTATACAGTCAAGTCATTCAGCAGACACACTTATCCAGAGGAACTGGCAGTAGTGAGTGCATGTGTTTTTGTATTGGTCCCCTGTGTGAATTGAACCCACAACCCTGGTGTTGAAAGCATCATGGTCTACCAACTGAGTCACACAAGAGGGTGCAGAGCTTTCTAGTTTGTCCTGAAGTCTCACGCCATAAACTAATCTATGCAGTTGATCAATATGAAATGTCTGCTGCAGGCAGCTTGTTTTCATGTTGTTGATTCCACTGAAATATATTCTGTTAGATTGTCATAACCGACAAGGTAATGTGTGATAAACACATCATGAAATACTTTTGATTAAATGGACCAACTGCTTGAGTCACAGAGCGGGTTGCAACGAGCAAACAAGTAATTCTACCCTGCACAATCTTATCTAAAAGATGCAGGTGACTGCCATCTTAACTGCGTTTAGTTCAAGTTGTATTGCCACTCGCACAAGTACAATGAAATGCTTAACTTGCAAGCTCTAACCAAGAGTGCAGTAATCAATATCAAAATAGTATAGATTTTTGGGGTGATTATTGAGTGATGGTTCCATTTCCTTTTATAGGAAGGGTCTTGTGTGTATAGCTCTTGAAAGACACTGGTGCGAGAACATTTAGGCAATGTGAAGCTGCTACAGTACTGGGTGAATCATGTTTATAGATTTTTCCTTAGTGGCACGCAACAAACCCCCTGTCTCTGCACGTAGCTGGTCACCTCTGGACGTAGCTGGTCACCTCTGGACGTAGCTGGTCAACTCTGGACGTAGCTGGTCAACTCTGGACGTAGCTGGTCACCTCTGGACGTAGCTGGTCAACTCTGGACGTAGCTGGTCACCTCTGGACGTAGCCGGTCAACTCTGGACGTAGCCGGTCAACTCTGGACGTAGCTGGTCAACTCTGGACGTAGCTGGTCACCTCTGGACGTAGCTGGTCAACTCTGGACGTAGCTGGTCACCTCTGGACATAGCCGGTCAACTCTGGACGTAGCTGGTCACCTCTGGACGTAGCTGGTCACCTCTGGACGTAGCTGGTCACCTCTGGACGTAGCTTCTCAACTCTGGACGTAGCTGGTCACCTCTGGACGTAGCTGGTCACCTCTGGACGTAGCTGGTCACCTCTGGACGTAGCCAGTCAACTCTGGACGTAGCCGGTCACCTCTGGACGTAGCTGGTCACCTCTGGACGTAGCCGGTCACCTCTGGACGTAGCTGGTCACCTCTGGACGTAGCCGGTCAACTCTGGACGTAGCAGGTCACCTCTGGACGTAGCCGGTCACCTCTGGACGTAGCTGGTCACCTCTGGACGTAGCCGGTCAAATCTGGACGTAGCTGGTCACCTCTGGACGTAGCAGGTCACCTCTGGACGTAGCTGGTCACCTCTGGACGTAGCCGGTCAACTCTGGACGTAGCCGGTCAAATCTGGACGTAGCTGGTCACCTCTGGACGTAGCAGGTCACCTCTGGACGTAGCTGGTCACCTGTTAATACAGGACTAGTAAAGGTCTGTTAATACAGGACTAGTAAAGGTCTGTTAATACAGGACTAGTAATACAGGACTAGTAAAGGTGTGTTAATACAGGACTAGTAATACAGGACTAGTAAAGGTCTGTTAATACAGGACTAGTAAAGGTCTGTTAATACAGGACTAGTAATACAGGACTAGTAAAGGTCTGTTAATACAGGACTAGTAAAGGTCTGTTAATACAGGACTAGTAATACAGGACTAGTAAAGGTCCTCTAATACAGGACTAGTAATACAGGACTAGTAAAGGTCTGTTAATACAGGACTAGTAAAGGCCCAGTGTTACAGACGTCTATATAGGTCTGTTAATACAGGACTAGTAAAGGCCCAGTGCACTACTTTGGTGAGATTTTCATAATTATATTTATTTGTATTTATTTGTTTGTCAAGGGATGCTGCAGCATAGCCCTGTTTCTTTGTGTTCTGGAACGTATCCCTGTTTCTTTGTGTACTGGAACGTATCCCTGTTTCTTTGTGTTCTGGAACGTAGCCCTATTTCTTTGTGTTCTGGAACGTAGCCCTGTTTCTTTGTGTTCTGGAACATAGCCCTGTTTCTTTGTGTTCTGGAACGTATCCCTGTTTCTTTGTGTTCTGGAACGTTGCCCTGTTTCTTTGTGTTCTGGAATGTATCCCTGTTTCTTTGTGTTCTGGAACGTTGCCCTGTTTCTTTGTGTTCTGGAACGTATCCCTGTTTCTCTGTGTTTTGGAACGTAGCCCTGATTCTTTGTGTTCTGAAACGTATCCCTGATTCTTTGTGTTCTGGAACGTTGCCCTGTTTCTTTGTGTTCTGGAACGTAGCCCTATTTCTTTGTGTTCTGGAACGTAGCCCTGATTCTTTGTGTTCTGAAACGTATCCCTGATTCTTTGTGTTCTGGAACGTTGCCCTGTTTCTTTGTGTTCTGGAACGTAGCCCTGTCTTTCATTTTTGTTAATTGATTTCACCTGACAAATGACCGACAAATGACCATGTGCACCTCATTTAATTGGACCTAGTAGCTTAGTAAATAATTTATATTATCATAGGCAGTGCTTCATAATACCGGAATCCAGTCGAATATAACTGAACAGTTAATCTTTTCGATTTTAGTCATTTATTTTATCTGGTGCAATTTAGGGTTTGCTCAGGGGCATATTGAGACATTTTTTCACCAAGTCAGCTCTGGGATTCAAACCAGCAACCTTTCGCCCAGTTGCCTAACACTCTGAACCGTTATGCTACCTGACACTTTTACATTGAAGCAGGCCTTAGTAAACTGCTATAAGTACTGTAAATGCATTTTTTTATTTAAAAACATTGCCTGCCAGAATTCGCGGGTCGTCCATATTTAGGTTGGGGGGAAAAGTTGATGCGAAACATTGTTGATTTCAAACATCCTGCTGACAGGTCCCAAACCATTTGCCATTGTTTTCTCGTTCAGAAACTGACAGTCCTTTTCCAGATACAGCATAAATGACTGCTAAAGATAACATCCTGCCAACAGAGTAAATAGACCGGTAAGGTTAGCTTATGTCAAATATTTGACAGTATGGGTAGGCTACAGTATTGCTGTGTGATATGAGCACAACATCATTGTCCATCATTGCCTATACCAAGGCAGGAGTTAGAAACCCAATCATCTGTTGACAAACTAACAATGAGTCTTTTGCATTGCGTGGCCTAATGCCAATAGTTCCAAACTATACAAACTATACACCATGGAAGGTGAATGGAGTGCGTTTTCCAGGCAGAGTTTTAACACTCTTTCACGTGAGCACAGTTTTACTAAAGGTCTGCTTTATAAAGGGAAACAAGAATGGCGTGAGGCAAGTTTATAAATCTCAATATTTTGTACGTGCTTTGACTTTGTATAAATGGCGTGGGCAGAAATGTAGTGTGAAATTTATGCAACGGTTATAAATGAGGACTCTGGGCTTTCTGAATGAGATTCCATTTTTAGAAAGCTTGAAAGGGGCTTGGCCCTAAAGACATTCTACAGAACAGAGTGAAAATTACTAAAACAAAAGCTGCACGGTTTTTGTATGTAAACCTATTTCACTCGAAGGCATTTAAAAACGCAGACAAAACAGAGGGGGAGGGGCAACATGGTTGAAGCAACAAAATGGAAAACCATTATTTTCCTTGTTTATTAACAAACCATATTTATTTCAGAAGTACTTAACAGATGTTACATGCCCATCAACGAAGGGGGGACCTTATGTGTCCAAAGTGATACGCAGCTTTGAAGAAAATTTGGTTGGAGAGAAAAATGTAATTCACTTAAACGTTGATGTGAAAGTGACACCTTTTTAGAGACGTCTAACTAACTAATATTACTGACCTCGGCTACTGATCCTACTTTGCCATTTTGCCTAACGACACGTTCAGACCTTTATGTACAGCAAAGAAGACACACAGGCTCCTTGTTCGACAAAATAATTGATTGGCTTCATTACTTGAAAAAGAAGTAGAGCATTTTTTTTTCATAAAGGTCATTGATTAAAAAAAGAGAGGTACTAAAACCTCAAACAGATAAATGATCAGCGGCTAATCTACCCGAGCCCTTCCCGAATCAAACTAGCGGGGAGGTAGATATAAAAAAAAATAACTGATTATGAATTATATATAAAAAAGAAACATTCATTATCTCCCCTTGTTCTTTGATAAGTTCACAAGGGATCTTGTTAGTCTGAGCAGACCAGTTCATTACATATTCAGTGCACGTTGAAGGTGGGCTTCCTATTATTATTTTTTTTTACCTTATCTAATGATCAGGTGTTGACATTAAATTAGATGGTGCATGGGGGAGAATCACTGAACAAAGTGTAGATGTTCATAGTCTGTGCTATCATCATCGTACAGCACATCCGTTCCAAAGAAGCCACCTACGTACATCTCTGTAGATGTAGTCGCAATGTGATGCACAATGCTGCCCTTATAGCATCTTAATCAGTTCTCTACATTTCATTCGGAGCTCTCACTAATCAACACTGTCTCCGTAGAGCCTATTTGCCCGTATGAAATAATGTTTCACTTACTGAATGGAAATACCAAGGACATGTAAAACTGCACGTTCCATTAAGTTTCTGTTACTAAGTACACTACCGTTCAAAAGTTTGGGGTCACTTAGAAATGTCCTTGTTTTTGAAAGGAAAGCACTGTTTTTTGACCATTTTAAAATAACATCAAATTGATCAGAAATACAGTGTAGACATTTTTTTTATGTTGTAAATGACTATTGTAGCTGGAAACGGCTGGTTTATAGTGGAACATCTACCTATCTATCTCTGGAACATTATCAGCAACCATCACTCCTGTCTTCCAATGGCACGTTGTGTTAGCTAATCCAAGTTTATAATTTAAAAAAAGGCTAATTGATCATTAGGAAAACCCTATTTCAAAATGACTTTTGGACAGCTGAAAACTGTCTCATTTATCATGATAGCATTACACAGTTACACAGTTAGAATGGAAGCATTTTACCCTGTACTCATCACTGACATTGGTTTTTCACTGTAACCTAAATTGGGCTTTAGCATCCTGACTTAGCTATAAAGCAATGCAGACAAATATTTGACTTTGCTTTGTAAAATAATCCTCAAGGCAACCATTAATTAGCTTGAGATCAGTAATAAAATATGTGTTTTTAAGGCTCAGTTAGTTAATGCAGGAATTGAATCCTTTACATGTTACAAAATAGCAATACAGTGTCCCTTTAAACTAAGTGGAAACTCCCACATCCCTTTAAACTAAGTGGAAAACCCCACATACCTTTCAATTAAGTGGAAACTCCCACATACCTTTCAATTAAGTGGAAACTCCCACATACCTTTAAACTAAGTGCAAAACCCCAAATACCTTTAAACTAAGTGGAAACTCCCACATCCCTTTAAACTAAGTGGAAAACCCCACATCCCTTTAAACTAAGTGGAAACTCCCACATACCTTTAAACTAAGTGGAAACTCCCACATCCCTTTAAACTAAGTGGAAACTCCCACATCCCTTTAAACTAAGTGGAAACTCCCACATCCCTTTAAACTAAGTGGAAACTCCCACATCCCTTTAAACTAAGTGGAAACTGCCACATCCCTTTAAACTAAGTGGAAAACCCCACATACCTTTCAATTAAGTGGAAACTCCCACATACCTTTAAACTAAGTGGAAAACCCCACATACCTTCCAATTAAGTGGAAACTCCCACATACCTTTCAATTAAGTGGAAACTCCCACATCCTTTTAAACTAAGTGGAAACTCCCACATACCTTTAAACTAAGTGGAAAACCCCACATACCTTCCAATTAAGTGGAAACTCCCACATACCTTTCAATTAAGTGGAAACTCCCACATCCTTTTAAACTAAGTGGAAACTCCCACATCCTTTTAAACTAAGTGGAAACTCCCACATACCTTTAAACTAAGTGGAAACTCCCACATCCCTTTAAACTAAGTGGAAACTCCCACATCCCTTTAAACTAAGTGGAAACTCCCACATCCCTTTAAACTAAGTGGAAACTCCCACATCCCTTTAAACTAAGTGGAAAACCCCACATCCCTTTAAACTAAGTGGAAAACCCCACATCCTTTTAAACTAAGTGGAAACTCCCACATCCTTTTAAACTAAGTGGAAACTCCCACATCCCTTTAAACTAAGTGGAAACTCCCACATCCTTTTAAACTAAGTGGAAACTCCCACATACCTTTCAATTAAGTGGAAACTCCCACATCCTTTTAAACTAAGTGGAAACTCCCACATCCCTTTGGAAAACCCCACATACCTTCCAATTAAGTGGAAACTCCCACATCCTTTTAAACTAAGTGGAAACTCCCACATCCTTTTAAACTAAGTGGAAACTCCAACATCCCTTTAAACTAAGTGGAAAACCCCAAATACCTTTAAACTAAGTGGAAAACCCCAAATACCTTTAAACTAAGTAGAAAGTCCCACATTCTGATGTTTAAGAGTTGAGTGACACCATTAATATATAGCACCACTCATTACTGGCTCCCGGCCTGTGATAAATGCCATAATGGGTCAATTGAGGACGTTTAACATGTGTTTTGCTCACATAAAAAAAAAACACTGTTATTTTCCAGTTCACTTCCATAGCCACTTCAGCCTAATCTCCATGAGATTAAATGAGTGTCCTGATATTTTGTAATTCATGATCCATTGCTTGAAAACTTGGAACAGTACCACGATTGAAATGGATCAGGGTAGCTCATTCCATTTGTGCCTTTTTAATATGGCGAGGAGCTCAAAAATGTAAGTATATTCTTGCCAGTGGAGTCAGGCAGTCATTGAAATGCACCTTGTGTTCCTCTTTCCTCTCGTTCATTAATCCCTTGACATTCTGGTTTTTGCCGCAAACCTAAAATCTGAGAATATCATCACAGCAGGGCGTGTGCTCATGACTCCCAAGCCTGCACCACGTAGAACTGAGAACTGCACCACGTAGAACTGAACTAGGGAGAGGATTTCAACACAGAACCCTAAAGAACAAGTGACAAATCAACAATTGGTCTTGACCAAAGAGCAGAATATGATGCTCGGTCCCATTTTGGCCATTAGTATCCTCGTTCTGTCATATAGCCAGCCAAAACTTCTTGTCAAGTAGAGATACAGTCAATTAGGAAAACAATCACGATGAACATGAGTTTCCACTTCTAGGAGACATATTCCAACAAACAAACAGATTCGTATTTTATTGCCTCTCTTGACGTAAACACCCCAAATTGGAAAGCAGGGAAAACATAATGTAATGATGAGTTTTCCTAAATTACTTCCCATATTTCAACACCAATTTTCCAGTAAAAATGACCCTCTGGTCATATTATTTTCTTAAGATCCATTGCTGGTATTATTGCCATACCCTTAAGGTACACACTCACTCTAATGGCATCCTAAGGTACCAACACCATCATAATCGAAGGAGAAACATATTCCTTAGCATAACAAGGCACAAATGATGTCCCTCGCAGGCAGATGCAACGCAGTGAAGCGACAATGATCACAGATGACATTTGCAAAGATTGGGTTATTTTCAGTATGAGGTTAGGGACAGTTCAAAATGTTGTTGTTTTTTTTGGGGGGGGGGGGTTGTCAAAATATTTTTTTGCTTTGGGGAGGGTTGTTTGTTTTTTTATTGGGCGCAGGGGAGGGTTGTGTTTTTTTTGGGGGGGCACAGGGGAGGGTACAGGGGAGGGTAGTGTTTTTTGGGGGGGGGCGCAGGGAAGGGTTGTGTTTTTTGGGGGGGGCACAGGGGAGGGTAGTGTTTTTTGGGGGGGGCGCAGGGGAGGGTTGTGTTTTTTTGGGGGGGGCACAGGGGAGGGTAGTGTTTTTTGGGGGGGGCGCAGGGGAGGGTTGTGTTTTTTTGGGGGGGCACAGGGGAGGGTAGTGTTTTTGGGGGGGGGCGCAGGGGAGGGTAGTGTGAGAACCATATTTAGGTAGCCTGGTTTCTATTGTGTTTCGTGGGTGATTATTTTCTGTTCTGTGTTTTATGTATGTTTTATGTATTTTGTTCTCTTTGTTTTTTAAAATTATTTAGTGTTCTGAGTTATAAATAAATATAATGAACACTTACCACGCTGCGCATTGGTCCTCCGATCCTTCCTACTACTCCTCCTTGTCAGAGGAGGAAGACGAAACCCCTTACAGATGAGCTTGATGCTCCTTTCAGTAAATATTGAGGGTCTAATAGTGGTGACATGATGATTGATGATTGGCTGCCGTTTGACAAATAAAAATAATCTTGCACTTTTGTCCATAACCCTTCCGGCTATACCCGCTCAGTGTCTGCAAGCTATTGGCTAGAGCACAAATGCCAATACCAGAGTGTGAATATTCACTATACCTACACAACATTTCTTTGTGATAAAATCCGTAGGCCCAGAGTGCAATGCAATGGGAGCCCATTTAACTTTCTTTCTTTTTTTTTTTCAGTACATGGGAATTTAACCACAAGTATTTTGTATTTACGCACATATTTGTATCTGTAACAAAACAAGTCTGATGGAAAATGTGCATATTGTTTTTATGCTTATGTTGTTGTTGTTTATTTATGCTAATTTCTTGGAAATGAAATACAGCAATATCTCATTTGCATAACTAGTCACACCCATTAGTCAATATATGTTAGAATCACCTTTGGCAGCGGTTGGAGCTGTCAGTCTTTCTGGGTAAATCTGTAAGAGCTTTGCATTCCTGGAATGTTCACTATTTGCACATTATTATTTTCAAAATCCTTCAAGCTCTGTCAAGTTATTTGTTGATCATTGCTAGACAGTATTTTTTTTTTTTTTTAAAGCTGATGTAAGTAAAAACTAGGCCTCTCAGGAACTTTCAATATCATTTTGGTAAGCAACTCCAAGGTATATTTGGCCTTATGTTTTAGTTTATTGTCCTGCTGAAAGGTGAATTATTCTACCAGTGTCTGTTGGAAAACAGATTGAGCCAGGTTTTCCTCAAGCATTATGCATATTTCATTTTTTTTATCCCCAATAACGTCCTAGTCCTTGCCAATAACTGTCACGAACGTCGTCAGGGAAATGACCGGACCAAGGTGCAGCGCGGTGAGCGTGCATTTTTATTTTATTTTGAATGTCGCCAACAAAAACAAGAAACAACAAAACGAACGTGAAGCTTACTAGGGCTATAAAGGACACTAACAAAGTCAACTACCCACAACTGAGGTGGCAAAACAGGCTGTCTAAGTATGATTCCCAATCAGAGACAATGATAGACAGCTGTCCCTGATTGAGAACCATACCCGGCCAAAACATAGAAACAGAAAACATAGAAATAAAGAAACTAGAATGCCCATCCTAGTCACACCCTGGCCTAACCAAAATAGAGAATAAAAGCCTCTCTATAGCCAGGGCGTGACAATGACGTGCACACCCATAACATGACATAGCCACCACAGTGATGTGTTGTGTTGAATTTGCCTCAAACATAACACTTTGTATTCTGGACAAAAAGTGAATTGCTTTGCCACATTTTTTGCAGTGTTATTTTAGTGCCTTGTTGCAAAGAGGATGCATTTAAAAAATATATTTTTATTCAGTCCAGGCTTCCTTATTCTCAATCTGTCGTTTTTGGTTAGTATTATGGATTAACTACAATGTTGATCCATCCTCAGTATTCTATCACAGCCATTACTCTGTTTTAAAGTCACCATTGGCCTCATGGTGAAATCCCTGAGCGGTTTCCTTCCTCACCGGTTACTGAGTTAGGAAGGACACCTGTATCTTTGTAGTGTGGGTGTATTGATACACCATCCAAAGTGTAATTAGTAACTTCACATTGGTCAAAGGGATTTCCTATGTCAGAATTTTTCCCCCTCATCTACCAATAGATGCCCTTCTTGGCGAGGCATTGGAAAACATGCCTGGTCTTTGTGGTTGAATCTGTGTTTGAAATTCACTGCTCGACTGAGGGACTTTACAGATAATTGCATGTGTGCGGTACAGAGATGAGGTGGTCATTCAAAAACAATGTTAAACACTATCATTGCACACAGAGTGAGTCAATCCCACATATTATTTGACGTGTTATGCACATTTTTACTCCTATTTAGGCTTGCCTTAATTAAAGGGGTTTCCTTAAAGGGATTTCCTTAAAGGGGTTGCCTTAAAGGGGTTGCCTTAAAGGGGTTTCCTTAAAGGGGTTTCCTTAAAGGGGTTTCCTTAAAGGGGTTGCCTTAAAGGGGTTTCCTTAAAGGGGTTTCCTTAAAGGGGTTTCCTTAAAGGGGTTGCCTTAAAGGGGTTGCCTTAAAGGGGTTGCCTAAAAAGGGGTTGAATACTTACTGACACAAGACATTTCAGATGTTCATCCTTTATTAAATTGTAAAAATCAATAAATACATACTCCCACTTTGACATTATGGAGTATTGTGTGTAGGCCAGTGACAAAAAAATCTCAATTTAATTCAGACAGTAACACAACAAAATGTAGAAAAAGTCAAGGTGTGTGAATACTTCCTGAAGGCACTGTATCTATCTGTGGAAAAAGGAGCAGTATTATTTCAACTTGGTCGGTCCACAGAATTATCATGGACTTGAATAGCAGAGCCAGAGACTAATATTCACTGTTAAATATAAGAGTTAATCTGGTAAGAACACATTTTTACATACTAGTGTTGTTAAGGAGTACAAAATACAGTACCAATGCAAAGCGATGCCAACCATAACCACTTTTAAAAAGAATGTCAAAAGCTGGCTATCGTGTGAACAATTCATGTCTGTTTCACAGTGATCTGGGATACTGGGTTGATAATTGGATATGTATTTATGTAAAAAAAAAAAAAACTTTACTACAAGTGAAATAAGTCCCCAACATTATTGTGCAATCCCGAGTACTGACTTTTAAACATCTTTGTACTGTGCGTATACACTGCAAGGATACTGGATGGTGGACCATTCTTCATATACAGTGGGGCAAAAAAGTAAGTTCTCCCACTTAAAAAGATGAGAGGCCTGCAATTTTCATCATAGGTACACTTCTTTTTTTTTTTTTAATTTTTACCCCTTTTTCTCCACAATTTCGTAGTATCCAACTGTGTAGTAGCTACTATCTTGTCTCATCGCTACAACTCCCGTACGGGCTCAGGAGAGACGAAGGTTGAAAGTCATGCGTCCTCCGATACACAACCAACCAAGCCGCTGCTTCTTTAACACAGCGCACATCCAACCCGGAAGCCAGCCGCACCAATGCGCCGGAGGAAACACCGTGCACCTGGCCACCTTGGCTAGCGTACACTGCGCCCAGCCTGCCACAGGAGTCGCTGGTGCGCGATGAGACAAGGACACCCCTACCGACCAAGCCCTCCCTAACCCGGGCGAGGCTAGGCCAATTGTGTGTCGCCCCACGGACCTCCCGGTCGCGGCCGGTTACGACAGAGCCTGGGCGCGAACCCAGGACTCTGATGGCACAGCTGGCGCTGCAGTACAGCGCCCTTAACCACTGCGCCACCCGGGAGGCCCAATCATAGGTACACTTCAACTATGACAGACAAAATTAGATTTAAAATATATATATATATATTTGCAAATTATGGTGTTACGTGGTGTTCCGTTGCCCGGGCGGTGTGTTTGGGATCATTGTCATGCTGAAAGACCCAGCCACGTTTCATCTTCAATGTCCTTGCTGATGGAAGGAGGTTTCCACTCAAAATCTCACGATACATGGCCCCATTCTACCCTTTACACGGATCAGCCGTCCTGGTCCCTTTGCAGAAAAACAGCCCCAAAGCATGATGTTTCCACCCCCATGCTTCACAGTCGGTATGGTGTTCTTTGGAAGCATTCTTTGTCCTACAAACAAGACAAGAGTTGAGTTTTTACCAAAAAGTTATATTTTGTTTTCATCTGCCCATATGACATTCTTCCAATCTTCTTCTGGATCATCCAAATTCTCTCTGGCAAACTTCAGACACGTCTGGCACTGCAGGATTTCAGTCCGTGGCGGCGTAGTGTGTTACTGATGGTAGGCTTTGTTACTTTGGTTCCAGCTCTCTGCAGGTCATTCACTAGGTCCCCCCGTGTGGTTCTGGGATTTTTGCTCACCGTTCTTGTGATCATTTTGACCCCACGGGGTGAAATCTTGCGTGGAGCCCCAGATCGAGGGTGATTATCAGTGGTCTTGTATGTTTTCCATTTCCTAATAATTGCTCCCACAGTTGATTTCTTCAAACCAAGCTGCTTACCTATTGCAGATGCAGTCTTCCCAGCCAGGTGCAGGTCTACAATTTTGTTTCTGGTGTCCTTTGACAGCTCTTTGGTCTTGGCCATAGTGGAGTTTGGAGTGTGACTGTTTGAGGTGTCTTTTATACTGATTACAAGTTCAAACAGGTGCTCTTAATGCAGGTAACGAGTGGAGGACAGAGGAGCCTCTTAAAGAAGAAGTTACAGGTCTGTGAGAGCCAGAAATCTTGCTTGTTTGTAGGTGACCAAGTACTTATTTTCCACCATAATTTGCAAATAAATTCATAAAAAAATCCTACAATGTGATTTTCTGGATTTTTTTTCTTAATTTTGTCTGTCATAGTTGAAGTATACCTATGATGAAAATTACAAGCCTATCTCATCTTTTTAAGTGGGAGAACTTGCACAATTGGTGGCTGACTAAATACTTTTTTGCCCCACTGTACACAGGAAACTGGTGAGCGTAAAAAACCCAGCTGCGTTGCCGTTCTCGACACACTCAAACCGGTGTGCTTGGCACCTACTACCATACCCAGTTCAAAGGCACTGACTGTACATATTTTGTCTTGCCCGTTTATCCTCTGAATGGCACACATGCACAATCCATGTCTCAATTACCTCAAGGCCTAAAAATCCTTGTTTAAACCCCTAAGATCGATGTCCTTGCCTCCAGAAAATCTAATTAGCATAATATATATATATATATATACATATATATTATTTTTTTTTTATCCATCATGGGGTCGTAAAATTCTAAATCAAATTATCCTTGGTATGGCCTTTTTTTCAATTTAAAGTTTTCTTGTTTTTCAATCAACCAACAAAACACATTCCACATTCACTGAGGTGACAAACTTAAAAAAAATATTTAAAAACAAATAACTTTCAATAATAATAAACATAATAAAAAATTATTATTAAAAAAGTATTATTAAAAACAATATAAAATCTTGCAGCAGCACTATCAAGGTTCTTATTTAGCTGAGATGACGAGCAAATAATTTGTTTTTCCCTAATCACCCCATTTACCAATTTGAAATATAGTTGAGTAGTGGAGACCAGAGTCTATCAAACTTGGGCTGTCTCTTGCGGAGGTCATAAGTGAGCTTTTCAAGAGGGAGAAAGTCAACAATCTGGTCAATCCACATTTTAAATGTAGGAGAAGTATTAGAGGCCCACAATATAATAATACATTTCTTAGCTAAGTATGTAATAGTCATGAACACATTTTCTCTGTCAGGATCAAGAACAGAGTCCCTGCTGGGCATTATGAAGATAGAGACATGGGGTCATATCAAACTGTACATCTAGTATTTTCTGTGCAGCAGTATCTATAGATGGCCAGATTTTGGCAATCTCTCTACAGCTCCAAAATACATGCATATCGGTTCCACTTTCAGTTGTACATCTTTTACAGTTAGGAGAAATGTATTTTTTCATTGTATGGAGTCTCATTGGAGTATAATACAAGTTGTACAAACATTTGTAATTAGATTCTTTCATTTCTACATTAGCAGAGGAGCAGTATACTCTGTCGCAAACCTCATCCCATAACTCATCACTGATAGTCAGACCAAGGTCCTTTTCCCAGAATATGTTCGAAGGAGTAAAGGTGGAGCCTCCTTTCTCAGAAAGGAGTCTATAGATATAGGAGATTTAGCCTTTAATGGATTGTGCTGTAGCAAGAAGGGTTTCAACTTCATTCAGCTGAGCTCTAAAATTCCTCTTGAAAGTAAATGAGGAAACGACATGTCTAATTTGAATATATTTTTTTAAATGGGATCTTAGCACATTGAATTCACTGCAGAGCTCTTGAAAGGATTTCAGTGTAGTGGTTTTCTGATGAAATAGGTCTGAAAAGGTCCTGATTCCTAGTATGCCAACGATTAAAGTTGGCATCACTCAGGGCTTTTGGAAAGTTTGGGTTGCATACTGTAGGCGAGTGAGAACATATTTGGGAGGAAATGCCCAGGTATTTCTTACAGTCCCTCCATGTTAGTAGGGTGCTGTAAATCACAAAGGTTTTGGCTATGTTGCCCACTTCACTAAAGTTATTAATGAATATAATTGAGCTTAGGGGCAATGAACCACAAGATTGGGCTTCTATCTGAATCCAAGTTGACTCTTGTCTGTTTGTGATCCTTGTTAGCATGTTGCGGATTTGGGCGGACCAGTAGTACAATTGAAGGGAGGGAAGGGCAAGACCACCCTCAGATTCAGGTTTCGATAGAGTGGAAACTTGATCCTAGGTTTTTTATTGCCCAATATAAATTGGAGATGCTTTGGTTAGTTGTTTTGAAAAAGGAAACTGGGAGATAGCATGGGAGCATCTGAAATAAATAGTTCAGTCTAGGGAGGATGTTCATACAGATGACATTAATTCTTCCTACTAAGCTAATTGGGAGGGATTCGATCCAGGAGTGGAAGATAATTTTCCTTGAAAAGGCTATTCAGATCTGGTGTTACGAAGATCCCAAGGTATTGAAACCCCTATGTCTTCCATTGGAATGGACATAGTGTCTTCATAGAGCTGGTGAGTGTCAGATTGAGAAGGCAAACAGTGGATTTGTAAAAATGTATCTTATATCCTGAAAACTTGCCATACTGAGCAATTGTGTCTAAAATGGGAGGGATTTCTCAGGGTTGGATATGTAGAGCAAGACATCATCCGCGTAGAGAGAAATCTTGTGCTGCAGTCCGCCTGCAGAAACACCCATAAAATTTGGATTGCTCCTAATCAACTCTGCCAGAGGTTCCTCCCCCAACGAGCAGGGGGGACAACGAGCACCCTTGTCTTGTGCCCCGTCCCAAAGGGAATCTGTCAGAGGTCAGTCCATTAGTAGTCACCATGGCATTTGGATGAGAGTATAGGGACTTAATCCATTTAATAAAGTTTGGGCCCATATTGAACTTTTCTAAGACTGAGAACAGAAAGCTCCACTCCATCCTGTCCAGTGAAGCCAGCAGGACATGGGTCTTCTGTGTGTTTACTTGATCAATGATATCAAAAAGACGGCAAATGTTTTCAGAAGAGTACCTGTCTCTAATAAATCCAGTTTGGTCCGCTTTTGTTATTTTGGGAAGAAGAGTGTTTAGTCTTTTGACGAGCAATTTTGTAATAATTTTTGTAGTCGAAATCCAACAAGCAATAAGGAGGAGCAGGATAGAGGGCCCCTGTCTTTTTTGAGCAACACTGTAATGCGAGCTGTGTGCATTGGGAGAACTCCGTTTTTGCAAAAATCAACCAGCATTGGCATGAAAATAGGGCTAAGCTGGGGCCAAAAAGCTTATTAGGACTTATTAGGTGGCATGGAGGTAATTGCCCCCAGGACCTCCTCAGGAGTGAAGGGGGAGCTGAGATCTTCTGGGTCGGTCTCTGATAGTTTAGGTAGCGAGATTCCCTCTAGGAAGGAATGGAGTTCTGCCTCTGTGTTTTCTCTTAGAGGTATATCATTTGCAGTAAAAATCATGAAAAGTTATGAGATTTATAATTTTTGGGTCATATGTGACCTTGTCCTCTGCTGTTCGGATGGCCATGATTGTAAGTTTTGACTGCTCTTTTTTTAAATGGTAAGCAAGCAATCTTCTAGGGCTATTGCTATACTCTATTCTATCTATTCTATTGCTATTGCTATATATTGGTATTTCTGTTTAGTAAAGAAAACGTTTTTTATGTCCAGAGTATAGTCCAAGTTTAGTTTGACGTTGGCAGCTTTAAATTGACTCCAGGAGGTGCTGTCTGGGGATTATGTACTTTTTCACAGCGTTCCAGCTCCCTCTCAAGATCTAACCTGTGTGCTTCCATTGCTTTTTTCTTAGAGGCAGCATATGCAATTAGATGACCACTTAGTGTGGCTTTGGCAGCGTCCCACATTGTGGCCGGCGAAACAAGAGAATCTTTGTTGTCTTGTGTGTCATTGTCTATCCATGTAGTTACCAATGTATGGAACGCTTGATAACATGGAGGTGTTGAATTTCCAGCTCTTTGACCTCGGGATGTTTCTGCAGAGGTCAAAGCGGAGGTGGACAAAGGCTTGATCTGAAAGTTCTATGGGTCCGATTGTACACGTTGCTGAATTTATGAAAATGTTTGGGATAAAAATGTAATCTATACGGGAGTAGGTGTTTTGGACTATAGAGTAGTATGTATAGTCCATAGATGAGCTATTTGTCTCCAGATATCTATCAGTCCCATCTCTTTAGTAAGAGAGTTCAACATCTTTGCAGATCTAGGATTTGTGGAGGGGACTTGAGATGATTTGTCCTGGGTTGGGTTGAGGGTACAATTAAAATATCCGGCCACCACTCCAAAGGAACAAGGTTATCATTTTTGACATGAAAGCAGGACTATCTGTGTTAGGGTCGTATACGTTTAAGATGGTAATTGGTTGCCCATACAGTCACCCAGTTATCAGAATAATTCTCTCCACTGGATCAGATATGTTTTTGTCAATTATGAATGGAACATTCTTATGGATAAGTATGGCTGTGCCTCTACTGTTTGATTTGAAAGATGAGAAATACACCTGTCCCACCCAAGCTCTGCGTGGTTTAGCATGCTCGGCATCACAGAGGTGTGTCTCTTGTAATAGCGCGATGTCTGCTTTTTCCTTTTTGAGAGCACATAGTATCTTTTTCCATTTTATTGCATGACCATGGCAGTTCCATGTCAATTGTTTTAAGGTACTAGTCAATGTCATTGAACAGTAATGGAGCTCTAGTGCAAGTCGTCTCTGGGTAAAGGTGGATAATAGTTACAGCTGCGATCACATAGAATAAAAATAAATGGTGTACATAAAATAACAATCTCTGAACACTCTAGCCGAGTTCCCAAGTAACTCGACACATCCCGTTGGATCTATTACCCCCACGCTCAGTCTCAATCATGTTTTCCGAAAAAAGAAAAGAATGGAAACAGTTAGCAACGCACAACGTCTCCCCTCCCCACCAAAGAAATGCCTCATCCTCTCCTCTCCGCATTGAGTAAGTGACAACGTCTCCCCCTCCCCACCAAAGAAATGCCTCATCCTCTCCTCTCCGCATTGAGTAAGTGACAACGTCTCCCCCTCCCCACCAAAGAAATGCCTCATCGTCTCCTCTCCTCTCCGCATTGAGTAAGTGACAACGTCTCCCCCTCCCCACCAAAGAAATGCCTCATCCTCTCCGCCCCGCATTGAGTAAGTGACAACGTAGCCCCCGTCCAGACCACATTAAAAAAAGTTTGAAAATAAAATCAATAGCCCAGCCTACATATTCCTCCCCCAAGGGAGGCTAATCGTTTAGACCAAATAAAACAGAAATGTTGGGGCAAATACTTAAGAGGAATCTATAGGATAAGTTGTTTGTTTGTGTTAAAACATAATATCAACAGGATAAGACCATAGGCATAAAATGTACACATTGAGCTTCTTGTTAGGTCTGCAAATGTGTCATTATCGACAGCCTATAAATGGTGGAGGCATATGTGAAAATGATAACTACAAATACTTGTCATACAAAAAAAGGGAAATAAAAGTAGGCTGAGACGTTAGAAGGCCTAGGTTAGGCTATAGAGCCTATCACTCTCAGCTAAAGGAAAATAAATGTAAATTTGAAGGCTATAATTACATTTATTGTGGAGGGTGGGTCTTTGGATGTCAGCTATATGTTGTCTTACCTCCTTTAGTAATAGCAGTAATCGATTTTAGTTATTGGTCCAGGATTGTCTTTCAAAAAATGTTTTGCCTCTTTGGGAGTTTTGAAGAGTCGCAGGGCTCCTTGGTGAAGAATCCTGAGCTCATTTGGATATTTGAATTCCCTGAAGATGCCTCGGTCAATGGAGTATTTCTTCACCTCGTCGAACTCTCTGCACTTTCGGCGTATTCCAGCTGACAGGTCCTGGTGTAAAGTGAGTTTGGCGTTTCCCACAATAATGGTGTTGACTTTCGCCGCCTGTAGGACTCGTTCCTTGTCGGTGAATCTCAGGAAACTTATGGTAATTGGGCGCAGTGGTTGTCTGGCTGCTGGTGGGGGCCTCAGTGCTCGGTGAGCTCTCGAGTTCTATGGGCCTGTCGGTGGACAGGTGGAGCTTTGTCTTGCATAGCGGATCAGTGGCATGTTTCCCTCTTCTTTTTCGCCCAGATTTAATAGAACACAATTATTCCTTCGCCCCCTGGTTTCCAGGTCCCCTGTTTTGTCTTCCAGATGCCCTATTTTCTTTTTAGCATATGCTGTTGTTTCCATGGCATCTGTCAGTGAGTTTTCCATGGATAGTATTCGCCTCTCTGCCTCAACCTTCAATGCGGGGCATCTTGTTGTTGATGTCAGGCAAAGCATTTTCCAGGGTTGTCACCTTTCCCCCTATCACACTGAGCTGAGAGTTAATGCCATCTAACTTGATGTTGAGTTCTGTGCGTTGGGATCTCAGTTCTTCGACAGAGTGTGAGGTTGGCATTTGTTGGGCTATGAGTGGGGACGGGTCCTCTTGCTCCTGGCTAATGGCGCTAGCTTTTTCTGAAGCTAGCTGCTTCTTGGAGGCTTTTTCCGCCGCTAATGCTCGAGTCTGTTAAAAGTGTCACCTGTAATGTCGCCTTTTGTAGACGCCATGACTTTTGACTAAAGCTAAAAGAGTTTAAACTTGAAGTGGGGGTAAGATTAAGAATTGGAAACTACTTGTGCGGAGCTCTTAAGCGGCCATCTCGTTCAGGGGTCACGTGATCCCCCGGTATGGCCTTCTTAAAAACAATTCTTATGGAATTTCCCACTTCAAAACAACCTTCCTTTACATTTTTAGAGGGGACTATCTGTTGTTCCATGTAGTGAATCTATTAATCATTGTATTTGTTTGGACTAATACACTACACGAGCAAAAGTATGTGGACACCTGCTCGTCGAACATCTAATTCCAAAATCATTGGCATTAATAAGGAGTTAGTCCCCCCTTTGCTTCTATAACAGCCTCCAGTCCACTGGGAAGGCTTTCCACTAAATGTTGGAACATTGCTCAGGAGACTAACTTCCATTCAGCCACAAGAGCATTATTAAGGTTGGGCACTGATGTTGGGAGATAAGGCCTGGCTCGCAGTCGGTGTTCCAATTCATCCCAAAGGTGTTCGATGGGGTTGAGGTCAGGGCTCTGTGAAGGCCAGTCAAGTTCTTTTACACCGATCTTGACAAACCATTTCTGTATGGACCTCGCTTTGTGAACAGAGATATTGTCATGCTGAAACAGGAAAGGACCTTCCCCAAACAGCTGACACAAAGTTGAAAGCACAGAATCATCTAGAATGTCATTGTATGCTGTACAGTTAAAATGAGTTTGCTGGAACTAAGGGGCCTAGCCCCAGACCATTATACCTCCTCCACCAAACTATGCACTGGAGCAGGTAGCGTTCTCCTGGCATCCGGCAAACCCAGATTAGTCCGTCAGACTGCCAGATGGTGAAGGTGTTTCTACTGCTCCAGAGTCCAAAGGCGGCAAGCTTTAAAGTACTCCAGCCGACACTTGCCATGGAAACCCATTTCATGAAGCTTCCAACTAATAGTTATAATGCTGACGTTGTTTCCAGAGGCAGTTGGGAACTTGGTAGTGAGTATTTTCTGTTTGTCGAGATTGACATAGGCTATTAATTGTGGTGTTTAAAACGCACTGCTATGATATTGGGGCGGCAGATAGACTAGTGGTTAGAGTGTTGGGCTAGATCAAATCATATCATCATATATAAACGCAACATGAAAAGTGTTGGTCCCATGTTTGATTAGCTGTGTTATGTGTAGTGGAGGAAGGAGTCAGACGCAGGAGACAGAGAGTTCAGAGTAGGTTAGTTCTTTATACACCGACCAGGTGAAAACAGACGCAACTCAAAACAAATACCCCAAACCACAGGGGAACGAAACAGTATAACAAAATCAGCTCACGTACCCGCACAACCGTGACATACATGCGTCTACAACGAGTACACATGAAACAATCCCGCACACCCAGCAGGCGGGCCGGCTGGCTAATAAAGCCCAACTAATAACCTAATTGACAACAGGTGTAACTAAGAAACAGACAAGGAGGGGGAGGAAAAAATCAGTGGCAGCTAGGAGGCCGGTGACGACGACCGCCGAGTGCCACCCGAACGGGAAGGGGAGCCACCTTCGGTAGGAGTCGTGACACTACTCCCCCCCCCCCCCCGACGTGCGGCTCCCGGCGGCGCGCCGACACCGGCCTCAAGGGCGACCCAGGGGGCGGGGCGCAGGGCGATACGGATGGAGGCGATGGAAATCCCTCAACATTGACGGATCCAAAATGTCCCCCACCGGTACCCAGCACCTCTCCTCCGGACCGTACCCCTCCCAGTCCACGAGGTACTGCAGGCCCCTCACCCGGGGTCTCGAGTCCAGAATGGCCCGTATCGTGTACGCCGGGGAACCCTCGATGTCCAGAGAGGGAGAAGGGACCTCCGGCACCTCACCGTCCTGCAAGGGACCAGCTACCACCGGCCTGAAGAGAGACACACGAAACGAGGGGTTAATACGATAATAGGAAGGGAGTTGTAATCGATAACACACTTTGTTTATTCTCCTCAGGACTTTGAAGGGCCCTACACACTGTGACCCCAGCTTCCGGCAGGGCAAGCGGAGGGGTAGGTTTCGGGTCGAGAGCCAGACCCTGTCCCCCGGTACAAACACTGGGACCTCACTGCGGTGGCGGTCAGCTCTCCTCTTCTGCCGTCCACTGGCTTGTTAGAGGGATTCCTGGACGTACCTCCAGGTCTCCTTGGAGCGCTGCACCCACTCCTCCACCGCAGGAGCCTCGGTTGCCATGGTCCCAGGACCGGCTGGTACCCCAACACGCACTGAACTGATGACATGTTAGTAGAGGAGTGGCATAGTGAGTTCTGGGCCATCTCAGCCCAGGGGATGTATCTCGCCCACTCCCCTGGCTGGTCCTGGCAATACGACCGCAGAAACCTACCCACCTCCTGGTTCACTCTCTCTGCCTGCCCATTATTCTCGGGGTGATAACCGGAGGTCAGGCTGACCGAGACCCCCAGATGCTCCATGAACGCCCTCCATACCCAGGACGTGAACTGGGTACCCCGATCAGAGACGAGGTCCTCTGACACACCTGTAGTGCCGGAAGACGTGGGTGAATAATGCCTCCGCAGTCTGTAGGGCTGTAGGGAGACCGGGCAACGGGAGGAGACGGCAGGACTTAGAGAACCGATCCACAATCACCAAAACTGTAGTGTTCCCCTGAGACGGGGCGAGATCGGTCAGGAAATCTACGGATAGGTGAGACCATGGCCGATGTGGAATGGGGAGGGGTTGTAAATTCCCTCTAGGAAGGTGCCTAGGAGCCTTACTCTGGGCGCACACCAAACAGGAAGAGACATAAACACTAACATCCCTAGCCAAGGTGGGCCACCAATATTTCTCCCGGAGGCCCCCCATTGTCCTTGCCACCACAGGGTGACCTGAGAAGGGTAGGGTATGAGCTCACCGAATCAGTTGGTCCCGGACACCAAGCGCCACGTACTTCCGCCCAGCCGGACACTGAGGAGGCGCAAGCTCCGCCCGTAACGTCCGCTCGATGTCCGAGTCCACCTCCCATACCACTGGTGCCATCAGCCTCGAGGCGGGAAGGATGGGAGTAGGCTCGGTGGACCGATCCTCCGTGTCATAAAGGCGGGACAGTGCGTCAGCCTTTACGTTCTGGGAGCCCGGTCTATATGACAAAGTCAACCGGAACCGGGTGAAGAACATGGCCCACCTTGCCTGAAGTGGGTTCAGTCTCCTAGCTGCCCGAATATACTCCAGATTCTGGTGGTCGGTCTAGTTGAGAAAGGGGTGCTTAGCCCCCTCAAGCCAGTGTCTCCACACCTTCAGAGCCCTGACCACCACTAACAACTCCCGGTCCCCCACATCATAGTTACGCTCCGCTGGACTGAGCTTCCACGAAAAGAAAGCGCAGGGGCGGAGTTTTGGTGGTGTACCCAAGCGCTGTGATAGCACGGCACCCACCCCAGCCTCGAACGCGTCCACCTCCACTATGAATGCTAAAGAGGGGTCCGGGTGCATCCGTGAACAGCGCCTTCAACCTATTGAAGGATCTGTCTGCCTCTGCTGACCACTGCAAATGCACCGGGCCCCCCTTCAGCAGTGAGGTAATGGGAGCCACTACCTGGCCAAAACCCCAGATAAACCTCCAGTAGTAATTGGCAAAACCCAAAAACCGCTGCACCTCCTTTACCATAGTCAGCCAATTATGCACGGCCTTAATGCGGTCACACTCCATCACCACCCCCGAGGTGGAAATGCGATAACCCAGGAAGGAGACGGCTCGTTTGGAGAACACACACTTCTCAGCCTTGACGTATAGGTCATGCTGCAGTAGTCTACCAAGCACCTTGCGTACCAGAGAAACATGCGCGGCGCGGGTGGCAGAAAAATGAGTGGCAGCTAGTAGGCCGGTGACGACGACCGCCGAGCGCCACCCGAACGGGAAGGGGAACCACCTTTGGTAGGAGTCGTGACAAGCTGAAATAAAAGATGTTCTATAAACACAAAAAGCTTATTTCTCTCAAATGTTGTGCACACATTTGTTTACATTTCTATTAGTGAGCATTTCTCCTTTGCCAAGATAATCCGTCCACTTGACAGGTGTGGCATATCAAGAAGCTGATTAAACAGCATGATCATTACACAGGTGCATCTTGTGCTGGGGACAATAAAAGGCCACTCTAAAATGTGCAGTTTTGTCTCACAACACAATGCCACAGATGTCTTAAGAGCGTGAAATTGGCATGCTGACTGCAGGAATGTCCACCAGACCTGTTGCCAGTAGAGAGAGAGAGAGAGAGAGAGAGAGAGAGAAAAGCTGCCATCAACATCGTTTTATAGAATTTGACAGTACGTCCAAACGGTCTCACAAGCACAGACCACGTGTAACCATGCCAGCCCAGGAACTCCACATCCAGTTTCTTCATCTGTGGTATCATCTGAGACCAGCCACCCGCAAGGCTGATGATACTGAGGAGTATTTCTGTCTGTAATAGTGCACTTTAGCTGGGAAAAAAACTCATTCTGATTGTGGGTGGGTATGGCTCCCAAGTGGGGGCCCTATGACCTCCCAGGCCCACCTACTTCTGTGCCCCTGCCCAGTCATGTGAAATCCCTAGATTAGGGCCTAATGAATTCACTGATTTCCTTATTTGAACTGTAACTCAGAAAAATCATTGAAATTGTTGCATATTGCATTTATGTTTTTGATCAGAATGTGGCATCAAAATGTTGATCATCGAATTTCCCCCAAGCTGATCATTGTCTGCAGCTGGATCTGACAGTAAAGTAATGAAACAGGCAGGGAGAGTGAGCTCATCCGTGGTGGTTGGTGAACCCTAAAACTTCTGGCCCATAGCCCTGCGTGTCATCGACTGTGCCACAAAAGCATGCTGAAGTGGCAAAGTGAATATCCACGTTTAGAAACACAGGTTTGTTACCATATTGAAATAGTCAGTGCGAAAGTGAATGAGAACACACTGATAAGTAATAGAACCAGGGAACACTGGTGAATGAGACAACCAGGGAAAACTGGTGAATGAGACAACCAGGGAACACTGGTGAATGAGACAACCAGGGAACACTGGTGAATGAGACAACCAGGGAACACTGGTGAATGAGACAACTAGGGAACACTGGTGAATGAGACAACCAGGGAACACTGGTGAATGAGACAACCAGGGAACACTGGTGAATGAGACAACCAGGGAACACTGGTGAATGAGACAACC
The DNA here is from genome assembly GCF_013265735.2 of Oncorhynchus mykiss. Lineage (NCBI taxonomy): Eukaryota > Metazoa > Chordata > Actinopteri > Salmoniformes > Salmonidae > Oncorhynchus > Oncorhynchus mykiss. The sequence goes on from NC_048575.1 coordinate 6,884,946, forward strand.
AGGGAACACTGGTGAATGAGACAACCAGGGAACACTGGTGAATGAGACAACCAGGGAACACTGGTGAATGAGACAACCAGGGAACACTGGTGAATGAGACAACCAGGGAACACTGGTGAATGAGACAACCAGGGAACACTGGTGAATGAGAGAACCAGGGAACACTGATGAATGAGACAACCAGGGAACACTGGTGAATGAGACAACCAGGGAACACTGGTGAATGAGACAACTAGGGAACACTGGTGAATGAGACAACAATAGAACACTGGTGAATGAGACAACCAGGGAACACTGGTGAATGAGACAACCAGGGAACACTGGTGAATGAGACAACCAGGGAACACTGGTGAATGAGACAACCAGGGAACACTGGTGAATGAGACAACCAGGGAACACTGGTGAATGAGACAACCAGGGAACACTGGTGAATGAGACAACCAGGGAACACTGGTGAATGAGAGAACCAGGGAACACTGATGAATGAGACAACCAGGGAACACTGGTGAATGAGACAACCAGGGAACACTGGTGAATGAGACAACTAGGGAACACTGGTGAATGAGACAACAATAGAACACTGGTGAATGAGACAACCAGGGAACACTGGTGAATGAGACAACCAGGGAACACTGGTGAATGAGACAACCAGGGAACACTGGTGAATGAGACAACCAGGGAACACTGGTGAATGAGACAACCAGGGAACACTGGTGAATGAGACAACCAGGGAACACTGGTGAATGAGACAACCAGGGAACACTGGTGAATGAGATAACCAGGGAACACTGATGAATGAGACAACCAGGGAACACTGGTGAATGAGACAACCAGGGAACACTTGTGAATGAGACAACCAGGGAACACTGGTGAATGAGACAACCAGGGAACCCTGGTGAATGAGACAACCAGGGAATACTGGTGAATGAGACAACCAGGGAACACTGGTGAATGAGACAACCAGGGAACACTGGTGAATGAGACAACCAGGGAACACTGGTGAATGAGACAACCAGGGAACACTGATGAATGAGACAACCAGGGAACACTGGTGAATGAGACAACCAGGGAACACTGGTGAATGAGACAACCAGGGAACACTGATGAATGAGACAACCAGGGAACACTGATGAATGAGACAACCAGGGAACACTGGTGAATGAGACAACCAGGGAACACTGATGAATGAGACAACCAGGGAACACTGGTGAATGAGACAACCAGGGAACACTTGTGAATGAGACAACCAGGGAACACTGGTGAATGAGACAACCAGGGAACCCTGGTGAATGAGACAACCAGGGAATACTGGTGAATGAGACAACCAGGGAACACTGGTGAATGAGACAACCAGGGAACACTGGTGAATGAGACAACCAGGGAACACTGGTGAATGAGACAACCAGGGAACACTGATGAATGAGACAACCAGGGAACACTGGTGAATGAGACAACCAGGGAACACTGGTGAATGAGACAACCAGGGAACACTGATGAATGAGACAACCAGGGAACACTGATGAATGAGACAACCAGGGAACACTGGTGAATGAGACAACCAGGGAACACTGGTGAATGAGACAACCAGGGAACACTGGTGAATGAGACAACCAGGGAACACTGGTGAATGAGACAACCAGGGAACACTGGTGAATGAGACAACCAGGGAACACTGGTGAATGAGACAACCAGGGAACACTGGTGAATGAGACAACCAGGGAACACTGGTGAATGAGACAACCAGGGAACACTGATGAATGAGACAACCAGGGAACACTGGTGAATGAGACAACCAGGGAACACTTGTGAATGAGACAACCAGGGAACACTGGTGAATGAGACAACCAGGGAACACTGGTGAATGAGACAACCAGGGAACACTGGTGAATGAGACAACCAGGGAACACTGGTGAATGAGACAACCAGGGAACACTGGTGAATGAGACAACCAGGGAACACTGGTGAATGAGACAACCAGGGAACACTGGTGAATGAGACAACCAGGGAACAATGGTGAATGAGCTGATTGTTGTATGTGTAGCTCATAACGGCTGCGAGAGTGCTATACTTCACAGTGGCAAGGCAGTGCAGGTGGACGCATGGCACCAATGCGCCAAAGCTGTCTGGGGGAAGATAGTGGGGCCCACCTGCCCTGCCTGCACAGCCTAAACATGACAGGCAAGCCTGTGAACCTCTCCAGACATGTAATACCCTCCAAAGAGGAATGCATTTTTATGTTGCGTTATGCAATGCGTTTGTTTTGCTTCCTGAACTGCCTTCCTCATCTCCTAAAGCATTGGATGATGGGGAGAAGGCATTTTGCAGGTTCACTTGCTATGACCGTCTGCTAATGTGTAGATTTTCGATTACCCTTACACAGTTGGGGAGGACAAAACATTATGCATTTGCATTTATTGTCATAATCCCTATAGCGATTGCACAGCTGAGCCACATGCCACAACACATGCTAACCAGCTGATCTCCCCTCTCTTGAGACGATCGCTCCTACGCATTCCAAGTGGCAACATGCATTCAATAGGGTCCAATAAGCATAGTCACCTCCAAAATTATTGGCACCCTTGATAAAGATGACCAAAAAGACTGTGTCAAATAAATAACACAAATAATGATATTGTATTTCTAGACCATTCCTCCATACAAAATCTTTCCAGATCCTTGATATCCTACAGTCTGCACTTTTGGACAGCCCTGTTCAATTCAAACCACAGGTTTGCAATGGGGTTCAAATCTGGAGACTGAGATGGGCATTTCAAAGTCGATTTTGTGATCAATTAACCATTTCCTTGTGGATTTTCATGTGTGCTTGTGTTATTGTCTTGCTGGAAGATCCACTTTGCAGCCAAGTTTCAGACTCCTGGCAGAGGCAACCAGGTTTTTGGCTAAAATGACATGGTACTTGGCACACTCAAGAAAAAAGGGTTCCAAAAAGGTTATTTGGTTGCCCCCATAGGAGAACCCTTTTTGGTTTCAGCTAGAAACCTATTCGGTTCCAGGAAGAACTAGTTTGGGTTCCATGTAGGACCTTCTGGGGACAGGGTTCTACCTGGAACCAAAAAGGGATTCTTTAAAGGGTTCACCTATGGGGACATCCGAAGAACACTTTTACGTTCTACATAGCACCTTTTTTTTCTCTAATAACGTTTGAGTTCATGGTGCCATTGACCTTAACAAGGGCCCCGGGACCAGTGGAAGCAAAACAGCCCAATAACAACAAAGATTCATATGCATCCTTCTTTCGACACCAAACCCACCACTGGTGTGCATGGCCAAAGTGCTCTATCATAGTGTCGTCTGAACATAGCACTGGTTCCAATCCAAGTGCCAATGCCGTTTAGCAAACTCCAGGCGTTTACAGGTTGGTTGCTCTCAGTAAAAGCTTTTTATTGGCAACCTTTCCAAAGAGCCTATTGGCATGGAGGTGGCATCTAATTGTAGATTTTTTGAGACTTGGCAACCCGAATTTGTGACAAAGTTCTGTAATGCTCCAACTTATCTTTTCCTCCCAATCCATCTTCCTCACTGTACGTTGGGACAAGATACACTTACCAGGCAGGGGTACCACTGTTCCAGGGGTTTTTAAACTTCTTAATTGATGCCCTAATAGTGTTATATATACAGTATATATATTGCTATTTGTTTGTACCCATTGCCTGATTTATGAAGGTCAACAGCCATTTGTTTCATTTTGTTTTTTGAGTTCTTTGCCTTTTCCCATGATGATGCATGACAGGGATTTTACATGCGTTACCACGTTTTTATACCCCAGTGAAACAGGAAACCATGGAATGTCACAGTACAGTTCCTTATGCTGACATTACCTTAATAAAGTAGAATGTTAATGCAGATTTAATTTTGTTTGATTTCATTTGTGAGAACCTTAAAGGGCGCCAATTATTTTTAACACGATGACTTGTTAAACAAAATCTTTCTCTGAGCAGTTGTTTTAGTATAAAACAAAATCATTATAAAAAAAAAAACAATAACATACAATATAGCTCAGCATTTCTATTATTTATTTGACAGTCATTTTTGCTCATCTTTATCAAGGGTGCCACTAATTTTATTTATTTATTATTGCCCTAAATATTGATCATTTTCCCAATGAGTAATATGAATGTTTAATTAAAGAGGATGACTTGTTTTCATGCACCGATGACAGGGATTTACACATTTCCTTAATCTGCGCCATTAAAAGTGAGAATCTCTTACCGTATGTTCCCGCGCTCTCTTCCATGGATTGCTATGACCTCTGTGGGTATTTATGGAGTCCAGCGAGATGTTGTTTTGCGCAATAAGTGAAATAAAAATATATAATTTGTTGCTTCACAGGGTTGCTACCCAATTATAATTATTTACAGTACCTTCTGAAAGTATTCACACTTTTTCCATATTTTGTTGTGTTACAGACTGCATTTCAAATTGATTCAATTGAGATTTTGTGTCACTGGCCTACATTCAATAACCCATAATGTCAAAGTGGAAGTATGTTTTTAGATAAAACATTTTTTTTATATATATCTTCAAAAACACCCTATAACCTCCCTCCGAGTCACCGATCTGGAGATGAAAGCCTCCTGGTCCAGGCAAGAGAAGAGCCGCTGAATCCAGATGGATGGAAAAACGTAAGACCCTGGCTCCACTTGGTATGCGTGGTAAAGAGTAGGATGAAGCATTGACAGTGGGAGTTAGTGAGGGCCTAATTAAGAGAACTGGAGGGGCAACCAACACGAGGACGAAGTTCAATAAAAAAATTGGTATTTATTTGCTCAATCTGGTTTTATCTTTTTTATATTTAATTTGATTATATCAAGCAATTTAACATAAAATGTATCTTTGTAGCACTTAATCCCTTCATCCCTTGGTGGGATTTCCAATGATGTATTTACTTATTCATTTATTTATCTATTCATTTATTGATACAGTTTGCATATTTTATTATATGTTTACCCCTAGCACTTTATCAACAAGTGTCTTCCTCCTGTTGTTGAACTGTCATCGGTGACCCCTCGGAGCCCTCGGCCATTCATGTTCTCTCACCCTCTCCAGACCGGTCTGATGTAGAGTATAGAAACAGAGCAGAAAGTTGGAATCTAAGGTTTGATAGCAGCATTAAAAAAAAACAAAGAAAAAAAACCGCAACAAAATTAAATTAAATAAAGGCATAATAATATAAGACCATAAGCAAACAAGAGAATGCTCATCCAGAAGCGGCGCTCCTAGTGGCCGGGGACTTTAATGCAGGCAAAATAAAATCTGTTTTACCTCATTTCTACCAGCGTGTCACATGTGCAACCAGAGGAAAAAAACTACACCACCTTTACTCCACACACTGCTATCACAGACTGGAATATGTTCCAGGATTCATCCATTGGCATCGAGGAGTATACCACCTCAATCACAGGCTTCATCAATAAGTGCATCGACGACGTCGTTCCCACAGTGATAGTACGTACATTTCCCAACCAGAAGCCATGTATTACAGGCAACATCAGCACCGAGCTAAAGGCTAGAGCTGCCGCTTTCAAGGATGGGACACTAATCCAGACACACATAAGAAATCCCTCTATGCTCTCAGACAAACCATCAAACAGGCAAAGCGAAAATACAGGACTAAGATCGAATTGTACTACACCAGCCCTAGTCCTCACCCTCTGATCCAACAGGTCCCAGACGTGCTCAATGGGATTGAGACCCAGGCTCGTCACTGGCCATGGCAGAACACTGACATTCCTGTCTTGCAGGAAATCATGCACAGAACAAGCAGTTTGGCTGGTCGCATTGTCATGCTGGAGGGTCATTTCAGGAAGGGTACCACATGAGGGAGGAAGATGTCTTCCCTGTAACGCACTGCGTTGAGATGACAACAAGCTCAGTCCAATGATGCTGTGACACCACCCCAGACCATGATGGACCCTCCACCTCCTAATTGATCCTGCTCCAGAGTACAGGCCTCAGTGTAACGCTCATTCCTTCGACGATAAACACGAATCTGACCATCACCCCTGGTGAGAAAAAAGCGTGACTTGTCAGTGAAGAGCACTTTTGACAGTCCTGTCTGGTCCAGCGACGGTGGGTTTGTGCCCATAGGCGACGTTGTTGCCGGTGATGTCTGGTGAGGACCTGCTTTACAACAGGCCTACAAGCCCTCAGTCCAGCCTCTCTCAGCCTATTGCGGACAGTCTGAGCATTGATGGAGGCATTGTGCGTTCCTGGTGTAACTCGGGCAGTTGTTGTTGCATCATGTACCTGTCCCACAGGTGTGACATTTGGATGTACCGATCCTGTGTTGTTACAAGTGGTCTGCCACTGCGAGGAGGATCAGCTGTCTTTCCTGTTTCCCTGTAGTGCTGTCTTAGGCTTCTCACAGTACGGACATTGCAATTTATTGCCCTGGCCACATCTGCAGTCCTCATGCCTCCTTGCAGCATGCCTAAGGCACATTCATGCAGATACTGGGATACTGGGCATCTTCCTTTTGGTGTTTTTCAGTAGTCAGTAGAAATGCCTCTTTAGTGTCCTAAGTTTTCATAATTGTGACCTTAATTGCCTACCGTTTGTAAGCTGTTAGTGTCTTAAAGACCATTCCACAGATTTATGTGCATTAATTCTTTATGGTTCATTGAACAAGCATGGGAAACAGTGGTTAAACCCTTTACAATGAAGATCTGTGAAGTTATTTGGATTTTTATGAATTATCTTTGAAAGACAGGGTCCTGAAAAAGGGATGTTTCTTTTTTTTTGCTGAGTTTACATTTCTCCCTGATCCGGGATGAAGTTGAACATCCTGACTTTAAGTGAGATAATTGCCTTCTCGCGGAGGGCTACAGAGAAGAAGTCGCAACGCTGTGCATACAAATAGCTATTTTGCTACTGGGAAAGCCAAGACCTGCGAATTTCTTGTTTTCCTCCACTCCAAGGGCATCACACTGGGCTGAAGGTAGCTTCGCATTTGGACAGGCACAGCAGGGGTTCAAACTGTAGAACCCAGTTCCTACATTTGAATACAAAAACAAAACTATTCTACATTTTATCTCTGGGATCCCTCATGATTACAAATCAGAGCAAGATTACTGAATGTAAGTACATTCTTTACCTTCAGATGTGAAGGTAAAAACCAGTTGCCATGATACATTTTGTTGTTGTTGTGCACTCCCCTCAAACAATAGAATGGTATTTTTTAGTCGGCAGAGTTCACTGCAGTTAAATGTGCTGGAACCACTCCCTCTTTAAATGAAGGTTACATTTATAATATAAAAACATTTCTCATACTGCCTCAACAGGACCACAGATGACGCAATCTCAATTACACTCCACACTTCCCTTTCCCACCTGGAAAAAAGGAACACCTATATGAGAATGCTGTTCATTGACTACAGCTCAGCGTTCAACACCATAGTGCCCACAAAGCTCATCACTAAGCTAAGGACCCTGGGACTAAACACCACCTTCTGCAACTGGACCCTGGACTTCCTGAAGGGTTGCCCCCAGGTGGTAAGGGTAGGTAACAACATATCTGCCATGCTGGGGTCCCTCAGGGGTGCGTGCTTAGTCCCCTCCTGTACTCCCTGTTCACTCATGAATGCATGGCCAAGCATGACTCCAACACCATCATTAAGCTTGCTGACGACACAACATTGGTAGGCCTGATCACCAACAACAATGAGACAGCCTATAGGGAGGAGGTCAGAGACCTGGCAGTGTGGTGCCAGGACAACAACCTTTCTCTCAATGTGATCAAGACAAAGGAGCTGATCTTGGACTACAGGAAAATCGGTGGGGCTGTAGTGGAGCGGGTCGAGAGTTTCAAATTCCTTGGTTTCTACATCACCAACAAACGATCATGGTCTAAATACACCAAGACAGTTGTGAAGAGGAGCACTACAACACATTTTCACCCTCAGGACACTGACAAAATGTGGTATGTGTCCCCAGATCCTCAAAAAGTTCTACAGCTGCACCATTGAGAGCATTCTGACCGATTGCATCACAACCTGGTATGGCAACAGCTCGGCATCAGAGGGTAGCGCGTACGGCCCAGTACATCACTGGGTCCAAGCTTCCATACATCCAGGACCTATATACTAGGCGGTGTCAGAGGAAGGCCCAACAAATTGTCAAAGACTCCAGTCACCCGAGTCATAGACTGTTCTCTCTGCTACCGCACGGGATGCGATACCAGAGCTCCAAGTCTAGGACCAAAAGACTCCTTAACATCTTCTACCCCCAAGCCAGACTGCAGAACAGTTAATCAAATGGCCACCCAGACTATCTCCAGCCCCCCCCCCCGTTTGTTTTTACATTACTGCTACTCACTGTTTATTATCGATATATAGTCACTTTACAAATTACCTTGACTAAACTGTGAACCCCCGCACATTGACTCGGTACCATTACCCCCTGTACATAGCCTGGCTATTTTAATGTAATTTTCTTGTGTTACTTTAAAAAATATACATATATTTTATAAACTTTATTTTACTTAGTAAATATATTCTTGTGTGTGTTTTAGAAAAATAACTTCCTGGATTCCCCCAAGCAGCTGATTGGTCGGCCACATCGATGATTGGAGAGCTGACCCCGTACCTCGTCAGGATACAGCTGTATCCTTTTAGACTCCTTCTTCAGCTATAAAAGCCAGTGTTCTGCTGCTCAGAAGAGAGCTGAGGGTTTTATCATATGTTGGTTGTGTCTCAGAAAGAGATTTTTTACTATGTTAGTTGTTGCTGAGAGCTGATTGTTATGTTCTGTGTTAGTTTGTTGCTCAGAGAGCTTCTTTAATGTCCTGAGTTTTTTCTCAGTTTTTGTTGTGACGTACATACCTCCTGTATTTTGGTTAGAAGGGGAAGGCACCTAGGGAGTGCTTAGGCAAGAGGCCCGTGGGCATACATAAACCGTAGTATGCACACTATTTAAGACCTTGGCAGACCACCCCCTGTATTTTGGTTAGCGCACCAGATGGTGCTAAGTTAGATAAGTAGTGGGTAGGCAGGTAAGGTAGGAGAGGTAGGTAAGATAGGAGAGGTTAGGTAAGTAGTGGGTAGGCAGGTAAGATAGGAGAGGTTAGGTAAGTAGTGGGTAGGCAGGTAAGGTAGGAGAGGTTAGGTAAATAGTGGGTAGGCAGGTAAGATAGGAGAGGTTAGGTAGTAGTGGGTAGGCAGGTAAGGTAGGAGAGGTTAGGTAAGTAGTGGGTAGGCAGGTAAGATAGGAGAGGTTAGGTAAGTAGTGGGTAGGCAGGTAAGGTAGGAGAGGTTAGGTAAGTAGTGGGTAGGCAGGTAAGATAGGTGAGGTTAGGTAAGTAGTGGGTAGGCAGGTAAGATAGGAGAGGGTAGGTAAGTAGTGGGTAGGCAGGTAAGGTTGGAGAGGGTAGGTTAGGTAAGTAGTGGGTAGGTGGGTAAGGTAGGAGAGGGTAGGTTAGGTAAGTAGTGGGTAGGCAGGTAAGGTAGGAGAGGGTAGGTTAGGTAAGTAGTGGGTAGGCAGGTAAGGTAGGAGAGGGTAGGTTAGGTAAGTAGTGGGTAGGCAGGTAAGGTAGGAGAGGGCAGGTTAGGTAAGTAGCGGGTAGGCAGGTAAGGTAGGATAGGGTAGGTTAGGTAAGTAGTGGGAAGGCAGGTAAGGTAGGAAAGGGTAGGTTAGGTAAGTAGTGGGTAGGCAGGTAAGGTAGGAGAGGGCAGGTTAGGTAAGTAGTGGGTAGGCAGGTAAGGTAGGAGAGGGTAGGTTAGGTAAGTAGTGGGTAGGCAGGTGAGGTAGGAGAGGGTAGGTTAGGTAAAATGTGGGTAGGCAGGTCAGGTAGCAGAGGGTAGGTTAGGTAAGTAGTGGGTAGGCAGGTGAGGTAGGAGAGGGTAGGTTAGGTAAGTAGTGGGTAGGCAGGTAAGGTAGGAGAGGTTAGGTAAGTAGTGGGTAGGCAGGTAAGGTAGGAGAGGTTAGGTAAGTAGTGGGTAGGCAGGTAAGGTAGGAGAGGGTAGGTTAGGGAAGTAGTGGGTAGGCAGGTAAGGTAGGAGAGGGTAGGTTAGATAAGTAGAGGGTAGGCAGGTAAGGTAGGAGAGGTTAGGTAAGTAGTGGGTAGGCAGGTAAGATAGGAGAGGTTAGGTAAGTAGTGGGTAGGCAGGTTAGATAGGAGAGGTTAGGTAAGTAGTGGGTAGGAAGGTAAGATAGGAGAGGTTAGGTAAGTAGTGGGTAGGCAGGTAAGATAGGAGAGGTTAGGTAAGTAGTGGGTAGGCAGGTAAGATAGGAGAGGTTAGGTAAGTAGAGGGTAGGCGGGTAAGGTAGGAGAGGTTAGGTAAGTAGTGGGTAGGCAGGTAAGATAGGAGAGGTTAGGTAAGTAGTGGGTAGGCAGGTAAGGTAGGAGAGGGTAGGTAAATAGTGGGTAGGCAGGTAAGATAGGAGAGGTTAGGTAAGTAGTGGGTAGGCAGGTAAGGTAGGAGAGGTTAGGTAAGTAGTGGGTTAGCAGGTAAGATAGGAGAGGTTAGGTAAGTAGTGGGTAGGCAGGTAAGGTAGGAGAGGTTAGGTAAGTAGTGGGTAGGCAGGTAAGATAGGTGAGGATAGGTAAGTAGTGGGTAGGCAGGTAAGATAGGAGAGGGTAGGTAAGTAGTGGGTAGGCATGTAAGGTTGGAGAGGGTAGGTTAGGTAAGTAGTGGGTAGGCAGGTAAGGTAGGAGAGGGTAGGTTAGGTAAGTAGTGGGTAGGCAGGTAAGGTAGGAGAGGGTAGGTTAGGTAAGTAGTGGGTAGGCAGGTAAGGTAGGAGAGGGTAGGTTAGGTAAGTAGTGGGTAGGCAGGTAAGGTAGGAGAGGGCAGGTTAGGTAAGTAGCGGGTAGGCAGGTAAGGTAGGATAGGGTAGGTTAGGTAAGTAGTGGGAAGGCAGGTAAGGTAGGAAAGGGTAGGTTAGGTAAGTAGTGGGTAGGCAGGTAAGGTAGGAGAGGGCAGGTTAGGTAAGTAGTGGGTAGGCAGGTAAGGTAGGAGAGGGTAGGTTAGGTAAGTAGTGGGTAGGCAGGTGAGGTAGGAGAGTGTAGGTTAGGTAAGATGTGGGTAGGCAGGTCAGGTAGGAGAGGGTAGGTTAGGTAAGTAGTGGGTAGGCAGGTTAGATAGGAGAGGTTAGGTAAGTAGTGGGTAGGAAGGTAAGATAGGAGAGGTTAGGTAAGTAGTGGGTAGGCAGGTAGGAGAGGGTAGGTTAGGTAAGTAGTGGGTAGGCAGGTTAGATAGGAGAGGTTAGGTAAGTAGTGGGTAGGAAGGTAAGATAGGAGAGGTTAGGTAAGTAGTGGGTAGGCAGGTAAGATAGGAGAGGTTAGGTAAGTAGTGGGTAGGCAGGTTAGATAGGAGAGGTTAGGTAATTAGCGGGTAGGAAGTTAAGATAGGAGAGGTTAGGTAAGTAGTGGGTAGGCAGGTAAGATAGGAGAGGTTAGGTAAGTAGAGGGTAGGCAGGTAAGGTAGGAGAGGTTAGGTAAGTAGTGGGTAGGCAGGTAAGATAGGTGAGGATAGGTAAGTAGTGGGTAGGCAGGTAAGATAGGAGAGGGTAGGTAAGTAGTGGGTAGGCATGTAAGGTTGGAGAGGGTAGGTTAGGTAAGTAGTGGGTAGGCAGGTAAGGTAGGAGAGGGTAGGTTAGGTAAGTAGTGGGTAGGCAGGTAAGGTAGGAGAGGGTAGGTTAGGTAAGTAGTGGGTAGGCAGGTAAGGTAGGAGAGGGTAGGTTAGGTAAGTAGTGGGTAGGCAGGTAAGGTAGGAGAGGGCAGGTTAGGTAAGTAGCGGGTAGGCAGGTAAGGTAGGATAGGGTAGGTTAGGTAAGTAGTGGGAAGGCAGGTAAGGTAGGAAAGGGTAGGTTAGGTAAGTAGTGGGTAGGCAGGTAAGGTAGGAGAGGGCAGGTTAGGTAAGTAGTGGGTAGGCAGGTAAGGTAGGAGAGGGTAGGTTAGGTAAGTAGTGGGTAGGCAGGTGAGGTAGGAGAGTGTAGGTTAGGTAAGATGTGGGTAGGCAGGTCAGGTAGGAGAGGGTAGGTTAGGTAAGTAGTGGGTAGGCAGGTTAGATAGGAGAGGTTAGGTAAGTAGTGGGTAGGAAGGTAAGATAGGAGAGGTTAGGTAAGTAGTGGGTAGGCAGGTAGGAGAGGGTAGGTTAGGTAAGTAGTGGGTAGGCAGGTTAGATAGGAGAGGTTAGGTAAGTAGTGGGTAGGAAGGTAAGATAGGAGAGGTTAGGTAAGTAGTGGGTAGGCAGGTAAGATAGGAGAGGTTAGGTAAGTAGTGGGTAGGCAGGTTAGATAGGAGAGGTTAGGTAATTAGCGGGTAGGAAGTTAAGATAGGAGAGGTTAGGTAAGTAGTGGGTAGGCAGGTAAGATAGGAGAGGTTAGGTAAGTAGAGGGTAGGCAGGTAAGGTAGGAGAGGTTAGGTAAGTAGTGGGTAGGCAGGTAAGATAGGTGAGGATAGGTAAGTAGTGGGTAGGCAGGTAAGATAGGAGAGGGTAGGTAAGTAGTGGGTAGGCATGTAAGGTTGGAGAGGGTAGGTTAGGTAAGTAGTGGGTAGGCAGGTAAGGTAGGAGAGGGTAGGTTAGGTAAGTAGTGGGTAGGCAGGTAAGGTAGGAGAGGGTAGGTTAGGTAAGTAGTGGGTAGGCAGGTAAGGTAGGAGAGGGTAGGTTAGGTAAGTAGTGGGTAGGCAGGTAAGGTAGGAGAGGGCAGGTTAGGTAAGTAGCGGGTAGGCAGGTAAGGTAGGATAGGGTAGGTTAGGTAAGTAGTGGGAAGGCAGGTAAGGTAGGAAAGGGTAGGTTAGGTAAGTAGTGGGTAGGCAGGTAAGGTAGGAGAGGGCAGGTTAGGTAAGTAGTGGGTAGGCAGGTAAGGTAGGAGAGGGTAGGTTAGGTAAGTAGTGGGTAGGCAGGTGAGGTAGGAGAGTGTAGGTTAGGTAAGATGTGGGTAGGCAGGTCAGGTAGGAGAGGGTAGGTTAGGTAAGTAGTGGGTAGGCAGGTTAGATAGGAGAGGTTAGGTAAGTAGTGGGTAGGAAGGTAAGATAGGAGAGGTTAGGTAAGTAGTGGGTAGGCAGGTAGGAGAGGGTAGGTTAGGTAAGTAGTGGGTAGGCAGGTTAGATAGGAGAGGTTAGGTAAGTAGTGGGTAGGAAGGTAAGATAGGAGAGGTTAGGTAAGTAGTGGGTAGGCAGGTAAGATAGGAGAGGTTAGGTAAGTAGTGGGTAGGCAGGTTAGATAGGAGAGGTTAGGTAATTAGCGGGTAGGAAGTTAAGATAGGAGAGGTTAGGTAAGTAGTGGGTAGGCAGGTAAGATAGGAGAGGTTAGGTAAGTAGAGGGTAGGCAGGTAAGATAGGAGAGGTTAGGTAAGTAGTGGGTAGGCAGGTAAGGTAGGAGAGGGTAGCTTATGGAAGTAGTGGGTAGGCAGGTAAGGTAGGAGAGGGTAGGTTAGATAAGTAGTGGGTAGGCAGGTCAGGTAGGAGAGGGTAGGTTAGGTAAGTAGTGGGTAGGCAGGTGAGGTAGGAGAGGGTAGGTTAGGTAAGTAGTGGGTAGGCAAGTAAGGTAGGAGAGGTTAGGTTAGATAAGTAGAGGGTAGGCAGGTAAGGTAGGAGAGGGTAGGTTAGGGAAGTAGTGGGTAGGCAGGTAAGGTAGGAGAGGGTAGGTTAGATAAGTAGAGGGTAGGCAGGTAAGGTAGGAGAGGTTAGGTAAGTAGTGGGTAGGCAGGTAAGATAGGAGAGGTTAGGTAAGTAGTGGGTAGGCAGGTTAGATAGGAGAGGTTAGGTAAGTAGTGGGTAGGAAGGTAAGATAGGAGAGGTTAGGTAAGTAGTGGGTAGGCAGGTAAGATAGGAGAGGTTAGGTAAGTAGTGGGTAGGCAGGTAAGATAGGAGAGGTTAGGTAAGTAGAGGGTAGGCAGGTAAGGTAGGAGAGGTTAGGTAAGTAGTGGGTAGGAAGGTAAGATAGGAGAGGTTAGGTAAGTAGTGGGTAGGCAGGTAAGATAGGAGAGGTTAGGTAAGTAGTGGGTAGGCAGGTAAGATAGGAGAGGTTAGGTAAGTAGTGGGTAGGCAGGTAAGGTAGGAGAGGGTAGGTAAGTAGTGGGTAGGCAGGTAAGATAGGAGAGGTTAGGTAAGTAGTGGGTAGACAGGTAAGGTAGGAGAGGTTAGGTAAGTAGTGGTAGGCAGGTAAGATAGGATAGGTTAGGTAAGTAGTGGGTAGGCAGGTAAGGTAGAGAGGTTAGGTAAGTAGTGGGTAGGCAGGTAAGATAGGTGAGGATAGGTAAGTAGTGGGTAGGCAGGTAAGATAGGAGAGGGTAGGTAAGTAGTGGGTAGGCAGGTAAGGTTGGAGAGGGTAGGTTAGGTAAGTAGTGGGTAGGCAGGTAAGGTAGGAGAGGGTAGGTTAGGTAAGTAATGGGTAGGCAGGTAAGGTAGGAGAGGTTAGGTTAGGTAAGTAGTGGGTAGGCAGGTAAGGTAGGAGAGGGTAGGTTAGGTAAGTAGTGGGTAGGCAGGTAAGGTAGGAGAGGGCAGGTTAGGTAAGTAGCGGGTAGGCAGGTAAGGTAGGATAGGGTAGGTTAGGTAAGTAGTGGGAAGGCAGGTAAGGTAGGAAAGGGTAGGTTAGGTAAGTAGTGGGTAGGCAGGTAAGGTAGGAGAGGGCAGGTTAGGTAAGTAGTGGGTAGGCAGGTGAGGTAGGAGAGGGTAGGTTAGGTAAGTAGTGGGTAGGCAGGTAAGGTAGGAGAGATTAGGTTAGATACGTAGAGGGTAGGCAGGTAAGGTAGGAGAGGGTAGGTTAGGTAAGTAGTGGGTAGGCAAGTGAGGTAGGAGAGGGTAGGTTAGGTAAGTAGTGGGTAGGCAGGTAAGGTAGGAGAGGGTAGGTTAGGTAAGTAGTGGGTAGGCAGGTTAGATAGGAGAGGTTAGGTAAGTAGTGGGTAGGAAGGTAAGATAGGAGAGGTTAGGTAAGTAGTGGGTAGGCAGGTAAGATAGGAGAGGTTAGGTAAGTAGTGGGTAGGCAGGTTAGATAGGAGAGGTTAGGTAAGTAGTGGGTAGGAAGGTAAGATAGGAGAGGTTAGGTAAGTAGTGGGTAGGCAGGTAAGATAGGAGAGGTTAGGTAAGTAGTGGGTAGGCAGGTTATATAGGAGAGGTTAGGTAAGTAGTGGGTAGACAGGTAAGGTAGGAGAGGGTAGGTTATGGAAGTAGTGGGTAGGCAGGTCAGGTAGGAGAGGGTAGGTTAGGTAAGTAGTGGGTAGGCAGGTGAGGTAGGAGAGGGTAGGTTAGGTAAGTAGTGGGTAGGCAGGTAAGGTAGGAGAGGTTAGGTAAGTAGTGGGTAGGTAGGTAAGGTAGGAGAGGGTAGGTTAGGGAAGTAGTGGGTAGGCAGGTAAGGTAGGAGAGGGTAGGTTAGATAAGTAGAGGGTAGGCAGGTAAGGTAGTTGAGGTTAGGTAAGTAGTGGGTAGGCAGGTAAGATAGGAGAGGTTGGGTAAGTAGTGGGTAGGCAGGTAAGATAGGAGAGGTTAGGTAAGTAGTGGGTAGGCAGGTAAGATAGGAGAGGTTAGGTAAGTAGTGGGTAGGCAGGTAAGATAGGAGAGGTTAGGTAAGTAGTGGGTAGGCAGGTAAGATAGGAGAGGTTAGGTAAGTAGTGGGTAGGCAGGTAAGGTAGAAGAGGGTAGGTTAGATAAGTAGTGGGTAGGCAGGTGAGGTAGGAGAGGGTAGGTTAGGTATGTAGTGGGTAGGCAGGTAAGGTAGGAGAGGGTAGGTTAGATAAGTAGTGGGTAGGCAGGTAAGATAGGAGAGGGTAGGTTAGGCAAGTAGTGGGTAGGCAGGTAAGGTAGGAGAGGGTAGGTTAGATAAGTAGTGAGTAGGCAGGTATGATAGGAGAGGTTAGGTAAGTAGTGGGTAGGCAGGTAAGATAGGAGAGGGTGGGTTAGATAGGTAGTGGGTAGGCAGGTAAGATAGGAGAGGGTAGGTTAGGTAAGTAGTGGGTAGGCAGGTAAGGTAGGAGAGGTTAGGTAAATAATGGGTAGGCAGGTAAGGTAGGAGAGGGTAGGTTAGGTAAGTAGTGGGTAGGCAGGTAAGATAGGAGAGGTTAGGTAAATAGTGGGTAGGCATGTAAGGTAGGAGAGGAGGCTTCGACATTTACTCTCTTTGCTTTGGTTCCATCCAGCCCCTTTTCCCCAAATTTACCGTGTGACGGAATAAATTCCCTGTAAACGGTAAATTCTGTCTTTTGTCATCCTTACTCGCACCTACAGTCCCATACCGCTTTCACTCCACGGGGAGTTGAGTCCTTTTGTCATCCTTACTCGCACCTACAATCCCATACCGCTTTCACTCCACGGGGAGTTGAGTCCTTTTGGCATCCTTACTCGCACCTACAATCCCATACCGCTTTCACTCCACGGGGAGTTGAGTCCTTTTGTCATCCTTACTCGCACCTACAATCCCATACCGCTTTCACTCCACGGGGAGTTGAGTCCTTTTGTCATCCTTACTCGCACCTACAATCCCATACCGCTTTCACTCCACGGGGAGTTGAGTGGTAGCAGGGTGTTACGTTCCCTCTTCCATGAGGCGCATGTGACAAATAAAATTTGATTTAGTTATGATTTACATTTGGCTGATTAGAGTTGTCAACTAACATGAATTCAACATGAAATCAACAGAACATTTCACCATGTCATTGGATTTAGGTAGAAGTTGGTTGAAAAAATAACAAAATTCCCTCACATTCATGACTTTGTGCAAAAACAACTAGTTTTCCACGTTGATTCAACGTTGATTCAACGTCATCACATTGAATTTTTTTTTGTGTGGAAATGACATATAAACAACCTTGATTCAACTACTTTTTACCCAGTGGGATGCTTTCAACAGGGATGGGCACATCTTACCAACATTAAAGAGTTTTTTTTCCAATGATGAAGCAATGATATAACCTTGTGCGTATCGCCTCCTCTCCCATTTCCAAACACCGCAGCACAGCATGTGGAACAAATCAGTTAAGCTCAACCACTGTCGTGTCAGAAGTGTTGCCCAAGATGGACGAAGAGGCTGATACACAGCCACTTAAAGCAGCGATCAGCGGTTAAAACATTAACAAAGCTTCCCTCTTTCGGGAAAACCTGCGGGATTGGTCTGGAGAAATCTCTCAAGGAATTCTTTCATTCATTCTCACTCAAGTAACGACCATGCATGATGATCAAATGACAGTTTTAACCATGTTGAGGCTACACAGTGTTTGTTTACATTTACTTTGTTTACAAACATTGGAGTAAAACAAGTGTACAATTTGGTTCTGATGGGGTACAATAGTTGAATTAAGCTCATGAGGCATTTATAAGTTATATTCTTCAAGTATCAATGGGTACATATAATTAATTTAATATATAAATATTATTAATTTAAGTCCAAAAAATGTATGTAACTGCAGATTTCCCATTTAATTAAGCCGCTGGTATTAGAACAAGCAGTGAAAATGATACAGATGATTATAAACTACACTCGTACTGTGGCGTGAGTGTGTTTACATGAACATTCATGACAGGTTGGCCCTGCTGCTATCAAATGACGTTAGCCCTATATATGGTCTCCCCTCCGTCATTTAAAAGAGAATCACGATTAAATTAATTGCCAGAAAGTGAGCAGAGTGTCCTCAGAGTTATATTTTTTTGTAACTTTAATGCAGACCATGATTTAATACAATAAACCTTCTGGCTTATATACCAGGGCTTTGTCAGCTTGAAATGGCAATAAAAATGACACATCATTTTAAGACAGCCATAAAAGACAGTTGAAGAAAAAAAGAGAATGTGTTTGGCCTGTTTTCAGGCTACTTGGCTCTTTAAAAAGGACAGAAATATGGCAATTCGCTAAGGGTATTATTGATAATAATTAAAAGGGAAGTTTGGATCCTGGACCTGGGAGAACAACTTCCGCTTTATAATCATCTATGAGGTGTTAATAATGTGTTTATTTCAGAATTCCAGCCCAGGCAGGAAAAAAAGCATCTACACATTTTTTCCATGCTACTATTTGGTTTGCAACAGTTTGGGATTGTATAAACCTACTGTACCTGCCTGCCTCTACAACCTGTGCAACAACGTATCATTTTACAAATGTGATCTCTCTTGCAAGTGCCAGTAGGCTTAGCTAGCCCAAGAATGATATTGAAACGAATAATTCACCATAGAAATTGTAAACGCTCAGATGTAGTCCTATTGGTTATTTATTAAATAATTATTTATTGAAAGTTCTTGTCTCTCATCATCGTTCATCGAGCAGTTCTCTTATCAGTGGCAACAACAGTCCAAACCGTAATCAGGACAATACGTGTCACTGACGATCAGAATCACGATGGCCTTTCCTCATGTCTTTTTTTATTTTTTAATTTGTTTATTTAAAAAAAAAAAATGTTCTCTTCACCCTGTATTTTAATGCTAAATGGTTTAACTGATCTGCTTGTTAATCACAAGTATAATCACACAAACAAATTTGGTGTGGTCAATTCTTCCATAATTCCACTTTCCGCCAACCTGTCTCAATAGCCACATAATGAAGGGTTCTGGGTAAGGGAGGATGGGCTGGCGTCCTGAGGAGAGTGATGGAGCATTACTAACGATGCGATTCCTTCAGCCGTGGGGTCTGATGATGACTCATTAATCTCCGTGTTTGTCTCGGTATAGAAATACCATCACATGCCTGACACTAATCTGGGTTCGGGCCAGAGATTTGCTCCACCAGCTTCATTTTCATAAAATCGTAAAGAGATCATTGAGAACAGTGGGAATGGGAGAACATGTTCATGGTAATGTCATCACACAAATGAGTTCCCTGTTGTAGGCCGCATGATTGTAACAGCCATATAACTAAAGGCCATCCCTACATTTGCTGAGGCGAGATATAAAGATTAAACTACATTCACTTCTTTCAAAGGAAAATATCCAACTGATAAGAACTTGTTTAATCTAGATGTACTCTGGGCTACTGTTTCACCACACTCACTTTATCAAAGCGATCACTGTCTAACCAAGACATCCTCGAAGCTAAAAAAATCAGAGGGTTTCCGTACAAGATGGTTCAAAAGAGAGCAGTGTTTTCACGTAGCTCAGCAGCAGAGTCTGGTCAGGATATCTGAATCTGTCCTACTATGGACACCATATACTTAAAGGGAAAATTCACTCAAAAATTATCTTTTGGTATTTTTTTTCCCATTAATCCACTGTTGATACAGTCCCAATGTGATTTGCATGTCAGCAATCAAGTTTCAAGCATTTAGCATCGTCATGATGATGTGACCGTTGACACTTTGCCTCTTGAAAGTCAGATATCTCGAAAACCTAACGGCTGACATGCATTTTATCGACTGTATCATCAGTGGACTGTGGTTTTTCCCTTTAAAGGGATAGTTCGAGATTTTGTCAATTAAGCCTTTTTTTTTTTACTTACCCAGATATATAAGGGGTAATCTACTGGTTTTGCAGCTGGACGATAATGATAATAATTCAATTCAGACTGCTGATTGAGGACATTTTTAATGAAGATTGTGTTTGTTTGTTTTTAACCTTTATTTACCTAGGCAAGTCAGTTAAGAACACATTCTTATGTTCAATGACGGCCTAGAAACAGTGGGTTAACTGGTCTAGGAACAGTGGGTTAACTGGTTTAGGAACAGTGGGTTAACTGGTCTAGGAACAGTGGGTTAACTGGTTTAGGAACAGTGGGTTAACTGGTTTAGGAACAGTGGGTTAACTGGTCTAGGAACAGTGGGTTAACTGGTCTAGGAAGTGTGGGTTAACTGGTCTAGGAACAGTGGGTTAACTGGTCTAGGAACAGTGGGTTAACTGATCTAGGAACGGTGGGTTAACTGGTCTAGGAACAGTGGGTTAACTGGTCTAGGAACAGTGGGTTAACTGGTCTAGGAACGGTGGGTTAACTTGTCTAGGAACAGTGGGTTAACTGGTCTAGGAACGGTGGGTTAACTGGTCTAGGAACAGTGGGTTAACTGCCTTGTTCAGGGGAACAGTGGGTTAACTGGTCTAGGAACAGTGGGTTAACTGGTCTAGGAACAGTGGGTTAAATGGTCTAGGAACGGTGGGTTAACTGGTCTAGGAACGGTGGGTTAACTGATCTAGGAACGGTGGGTTAACTGGTCTAGGAACAGTGGGTTAACTGGTCTAGGAACAGTGGGTTAACTGGTCTAGGAACAGTGGGTTAACTGGTCTAGGAACAGTGGGTTAACTGGTCTAGGAACAGTGGGTTAACTGGTCTAGGAACAGTGGGTTAACTGGTCTAGGAACAGTGGGTTAACTGGTCTAGGAACAGTGGGTTAACTGGTCTAGGAACAGTAGGTTAACTGGTCTAGGAACGGTAGGTTAACTGGTCTAGGAACGGTGGGTTAACTGGTCTAGGAACAGTGGGTTAACTGGTCTAGGAACGGTGGGTTAACTGTTCTAGTAACAGTGGGTCTAGGAACAGGGGGTCTAGGAACAGTGGGTTAACTGGTCTAGGAACAGTGGGTTAACTGGTCTAGGAACAGTGGGTTAACTGGCCTAGGAACAGTGGGTTAACTGGTCTAGGAACAGTGGGTTAACTGGTCTAGGAACAGTGGGTTAACTGGTCTAGGAACAGTGGGTTAACTGGCCTAGGAACAGTGGGTTAACTGGTCTAGGAACAGTGGGTTAACTGGTCTAGGAACAGTGGGTTAACTGGTCTAGGAACAGTGGGTTAACTGGTCTAGGAACAGTGGGTTTGTTCTGGGGCAGAATGAGAGATTTGTACCTTGTCAGCTCGGGGATTTGATCTTGCAACCTTTTGGTTATTAGTCCAATGCTGTAACCACTAGGCTACCTGGCACCTCTACACTCTTACCAGTAGGCTACCTGCCACCTCAACACTCTAACCACTAGGCTACCTGGCACCTCAACACTCTAACCACTAGGCTACCTGGCACCTCTACACTCTAACCACTAGGCTACCTGCCACCTCTACACTCTTACCACTAGGCTACCTGCCACCTCTACACTCTAACCACTAGGCTACCTGCCGCCTCTACACTCTAACCACTAGGCTACCCTGCCGCCCCATTTCTATGATCCAGCTTTGTATTCCTGTTTTGCATATCATATTGTGATTTGATGTGTGCATCTTTGTAATGACAGGGCTCAATTGTACAAAAAAGAAATAAAAAAAAAGGAGGAAAAAAAGAAAGAAAGAAAGAAAGAAAGAAAGAGAGACCTTGGTCTCAACATGACTCCCTGTCAAAATAAAGGTTAAATTAAATTAAAAATAAATTATCTGCCTCAGAAAATTATTGAGTTTACAGAGAGAGTCTACAGAGAGAGTTTCCATCTACGGACTCTTTCATGATTCTGTCTGTTCATAAAAAGGCTCTTTGGTCTCCTTCACCGCAGTCGCAACACAATATCGCCTTCCCTCAGCTTCTCTCTCTTTTCTCAGCACTCGATTGCTGTGGTGATGAGTGACACCAGACCTTTCCGGAATATTGAGAGAGTCAGGACTTCAGTGGGTCTCACGATGTGATATTTATTTCCAGAGGAAAAGGGAACAATTCTATCTGTGGCTCCTGGCTCAAACACAGAAGGAATATTTACCGCAGGGAGCAGGCCTCTCTCACACACATCAATGCTGAGGTAATATTCAATGAAAGATAAAACACTTCACAGTGCTCCCATGAAAACGAGCCGCTGTGTCTGTGAGGTCTATGAAAATGATTGATATTATTCCCCCCCCCCCCCCCCCTGCCCTTATGCCTCCTGCTCTCCTGATATTTATGAAGCATCCCAAATCATCGCATATCACACACCAGTTGAGTTGAGAAACATACCATAGCTGACCTTGAGGGAGGATTTGTGAGCCTTTAGATAGCGATTCAAATAGGATTTCTTCCTCAACAGACAAGGGGCTATAGAACACCATGGTCAAGGAGCAATCCCTCAAGCGGCAGCACCGTATGTGGGAGAAAAGATAACCGTGATCTAAAATAGTTAGAAAATAGTAATAACATAGAAAGAATATTCATACTCCTTCTAGACTGGGAATATTTGAATGTGTCTTTAGATTAGATTCACATTCTTAATTTAGTTTAGAAATGAAAGACATGTCCCAAAGACTGATAAACAAATACGAGAGGGTTATGTATCTGCAGATCACAAAAGGTCTTCAGGGATGTGAGATACTACTTTTACGAAAGGTAGATTACTAATTAGACATGGTAAAAAAAATAATAATAATTTGAAGATCAACAAATAATAGCCACAAGGAGAAAAGAAAAACATCAGAAAACTTTCCCATAATGTGGCACCGAGGTTGGGGCAATTTCCTGTCGGGGCCCACTTCAAATGTCTGTGACTAACACATTCAGACAACAAATCTCCTGCCATGCATATTCACCATTCATCTCAGCAATCCTCTCAGCAGCATAATTTAGTTCCCCATGCGTAATGGAACTCACAATACCATTAAGAAAAGCACAGCAAACCTCTGGGGTGTCTCTGCCAACTTCCATTCTGTTTTTCTATAGATTGTTTGAATTCCAGCAATGTCAAAGAAGGTTAAAATAGAGCCCAAGGCTTAAAATGGCCAATCTCAAGTGTGCTTGAATGTATACAATGTATGGAGAACTTTTTACTGTTAAAAGAATGGTCATTATTGTTATGAAGATTGGCAATACAGTATTTATTGAAATGTTCAAAGTCTCCTTTGTAAATAATAACATGAATTGGCCTTCCTGGATAAAGAAACGTTAAATATGATTTATTTCGGGAAGTATTTAGACCTTATCACTTTTCCACATTTTGTTAAGTTACAGCCTTATTCTAAAATGGATTAAAAAAATGTTTTTGCAAATGTATTAAATAAAAAAGATAAAACAGAAATACCAAGTATTCAGACTCTTTGCTATGAGAATCGAAATTGAGCTTAGGTGCATCCTGTTTCCATTTATCATCCTTGAGATGTTTCTACAACTTGAAGGCAAGTCCACCTGTGGTAAATTCAATTGATTGGACATGATTTGGAAAGGCACACATCTGTCTAAATAAGGTTCCACAGTTGACGGTGCATGTCAGAGCCAAAACCAAGCCATGAGGATGAAGGAATTGTCCATAGGTGCTCTATACAGGTTTGTGTCGAGGCACAGATCTGGGGAAGGGTACCAAAACATTTCAGCAGCATTGAAGGTCCCCAAGAACACAGTGGCCTCCATCATTCTTAAAGGGAAGATGTTTTGAAACACCAAGTTTTTTCTTAGAGCTGGCCACTCGGCCAAATTGAGCAACCGGGGAGAAGGGCCTTGGTCAGGAACCTGATGGTCACTCTGACAGA
The DNA here is from genome assembly GCF_013265735.2 of Oncorhynchus mykiss. Classification (NCBI taxonomy): domain Eukaryota; kingdom Metazoa; phylum Chordata; class Actinopteri; order Salmoniformes; family Salmonidae; genus Oncorhynchus; species Oncorhynchus mykiss. Next base: position 6,908,216 of record NC_048575.1, read on the forward strand.
GTTCCAGAGTTCCTCTGTGAAGATGGGAGAACCTTCCAGAAGGACAACCATCTCTGCAGCACTCCACCAATCAGGCCTTTATGGTACAGTGGCCACTCCTCAGTAAAAGGCACATGACAGCCCGCTTGGAGTTTTCCAAAAGGCACCTAAAATGACTCTCCGACCATGAGAAACAAGATTCTCTGGTCTGATGAAACCAAGATTGAACTCTTTGGCCTGAATGCATAGCGTCACGTTTCGAGCTAACCAGGCACCGCTCGTCACCTGGCCAATACCACCCCTACGGTGAAGCATGGGCGGTAGCAGCATCATGCTGTGGGGATGTTTTTCAGCGGCACGGACTGAATATTTCAACACTTCAAACTGACATATTTTTGCCCTTTTAGATATTTTAAACACCTTCGACTTGAAAAAAGGGAACAAGAATGACAATTTCACAGTACTATCACTCAACCTTCAAAAGACAATTAGGTATTCTTTGTGTAGAACAATACTCTTTAAGGAGTTTCTCGTAATCAACAGCTATGACTGACTACCTCTGATTGGTTCTTCAATGTTTGCCATTCCAGTTTCCCTAACAACAAAGCCTTTTTGAAGGCACGTTACATTTTCTCTCTTTTCATTTTTTTTGACGAGGTCGCCCTTTGACCTATTTCACTGATTGGTGAATGATGTTTATTTATCCAACCGTTGGAATTGGTGCAATCCCGTCGACTCTCGATGCACTCAATTTCAACAGATAACACAGCAACGTATCGGTTTTGGTATCTCATGTTGAAAACTGCTGGGTTCACATAGAGGTAGTAAGGGCTCATTATGGAAGGAGTGCAGAAAACAGTGGAGGCACTCTGATGTAAGTGGAATTCATTCTTAGTGGTTAACGCTCACTCAGTCAGACGTTCTAGGACTTTTAATTGTGTACAATATCCACATCACTTTTACCGGTTCAGAATGCAGAATGCAGAATGCAGAATGCATTCTGAACCGGTAAAAGTGATGTGGATATTGTACTGCAATTGTAATGCAGTCCCTAATGCCATTGGATTAGAAGATTTAGACACATGATATGAAGATGCTATGGTTCAATATTGATTGAGATCTCTCTATGGGGTCCAGATCAGGTCAGGATCTGATGGGTGCCTCGTGATTAGAAGACATTGACAGATGTTTCATTTTTCTGAATGGCTAGCACTGCTAAGCAGTGGATGGAAACACTGATAATAATGTAGGTGATTGAGTACAGAAATCATGATCTGACGACTTAATTTTTCAGAATTCTTTAATGGGATACATTTTCAGAATTCTTTAAAGGGATACATTTTTAACAGCTCTGGGGCCAGTACCTTCTAGTCCTGACCAATCCATTTTCTCTGCCAAAACCACAGCTGACTAAACGTTGGTTGGATTGTTCCATCAGTCAAATCTCAGGAAGTAGCTACCCACGTGAGCAAGAGAGGATGAGATAAATAAAACCAAAACAATCTACTTGAAGATTGTAGTCTCTTTTGTCTGTGTACATACGTTTTTTGGCAAAAAGGCATGACAGCATTTCGCTCATCATGTGAAATATAATGGTACATTTCAGATGAACTCCAGACCAGCCATTTCATCGACAGCAGCGATTGCGTTACCAAGTTTCCGGAAGAAAGTCATTTGTTTCTGGACATTTTGAGGCTGTAATTGAACCCACAAATGCTGATGCTCCAGATACTCAACTAGTCTAAAGAAGGCCAGTTATATTGCTTCTTTAAACAGCATTCAGCTGTGTTAACATAATTGCAAAAGGGTTTTCTAATGATCAATTAGCCTTTTAAAATTATAAACTTGGATTAGCTAACACAACATGCCATTGGAACACAGGTGTGATGGTGTGATGGTTGCCGATAACGGACCTCTGTACGCCTATGTAGATATTCCATTAAAAATCTGCCGTTTCCAGCTACAATAGTAATTGACAACATTAACAATATCTACTCTGTATTTCTGATCAATTTTATGTTATTTAAATTTTAATAGACAAAATGTTTAATCTTCCTCGAAAAACAAGGACAAACTTTTGAACGGTAGTGTGTATTTGCTAATTAACCAAATGATTGATAAAGTTGATATAAAGTGCATTCGGCAAGTATTCAAACCCTAGCCACCTAGCAAACATTAGCCACAAGAAATTGGAATTCGTAACATATTATACGTTTTGCAAATACATAACACAGTGTGTTTTGCAAACATATTTGGAATTACAATTCGTAACATTTCATACGAAATGATTGATGGACATCCACAAATGAATGCATTTGAAAAGTATTCACACCCCTTCCCTTTTTCCACATTTTGTCACATTACAGCCTTATTCTAAAATGGATTACATTATTTTTTTCCCTCAACACACAATACCCCATAATCAACACACAATACCCCATAATGACACACAATACCCCATAATCAACACACAATACCCCATAATCAACACACAATACCCCATAATCAACACACAATACCCCATAATGACACACAATACCCCATAATCAACACACAATACCCCATAATCAACACACAATACCCCATAATCAACACACAATACCCCATAATGACACACAATACCCCATAATCAACACACAATACCCCATAATCAACACACAATACCCCATAATCAACACACAATACCCCATAATCAACACACAATACCCCATAATCAACACACAATACCCCATAATCAACACACAATACCCCATAATCAACACACAATACCCCATAATCAACACACAATACCCCATAATCAACACACAATACCCCATAATCAACACACAATACCCCATAATGACACACAATACCCCATAATCAACACACAATACCCCATAATCAACACACAACCCCCATAATCAACACACAATACCCCATAATCAACACACAATACCCCATAATGACACACAATACCCCATAATCAACACACAATACCCCATAATCAACACACAATACCCCATAATCAACACCCAATACCCCATAATCAACACACAATACCCCATAATCAACACACAATACCTCATAATCAACACACAATACCCCATAATCAACACACAATACCCCATAATCAACACCCAATACCCCATAATCAACACACAATACCCCATAATCAACACACAATACCCCATAATCAACACACAATACCCCATAATGACACACAATACCCCATAATCAACACACAATACCCCATAATCAACACCCAATACCCCATAATCAACACACAATACCCCATAATGACACACAATACCCCATAATCAACACACAATACCCCATAATCAACACACAATACCCCATAATGACACACAATACCCCATAATCAACACACAATACCCCATAATCAACACCCAATACCCCATAATCAACACACAATACCCCATAATCAACACACAATACCCCATAATCAACACACAATACCCCATAATGACACACAATACCCCATAATCAACACACAATACCCCATAATCAACACACAATACCCCATAATGACACACAATACCCCATAATCAACACACAATACCCCATAATCAACACACAATACCCCATAATCAACACACAATACCCCATAATCAACACACAATACCCCATAATGACACACAATACCCCATAATCAACACACAATACCCCATAATCAACACACAATACCCCATAATCAACACACAATACCCCATAATGACACACAATACCCCATAATCAACACACAATACCCCATAATCAACACACAATACCCCATAATCAACACACAATACCCCATAATGACACACAATACCCCATAATCAACACACAATACCCCATAATCAACACACAATACCCCATAATGACATCACAATACCCCATAATCAACACACAATACCCCATAATCAACACACAATACCCCATAATCAACACACAACACCTCATAATCAAACACAATACCCCATAATGACACACAATACCCCATAATCAACACACAATACCCCATAATCAACACACAATACCCCATAATGACACACAATACCCCATAATGACACACAATACCCCATAATGACACACAATACCCCATAATGACACACAATACCCCATAATGACACACAATACCCCATAATCAACACACAATACCCCATAATCAACACACAATACCCCATAATCAACACACAATACCCCATAATCAACACACAATACCCCATAATCAACACACAATACCCCATAATGACACACAATACCCCATAATCAACACCCAATACCCCATAATCAACACACAATACCCCATAATCAACACACAATACCCCATAATGACACACAATACCCCATAATCAACACCCAATACCCCATAATGACACACAATACCCCATAATGACATCACAATACCCCATAATCAACACCCAATACCCCATAATGACACACAATACCCCATAATGACATCACAATACCTCATAATCAACACGCAATACCCCATAATCAACACACAATACCCCATAATCAACACACAATACCCCATAATCAACACACAATACCCCATAATGACACACAATACCCCATAATGACACACAATACCCCATAATCAACACACAATACCCCATAATCAACACACAATACCCCATAATGACACACAATACCCCATAATGACACACAATACCCCATAATGACACACAATACCCCATAATGACATCACAATACCCCATAATGACACACAATACCCCATAATCAACACACAATACCCCATAATGACACACAATACCCCATAATGACATCACAATACCCCATAATGACACACAATACACCATAATGACACACAATACCCCATAATGACACACAATACCCCATAATCAACACACAATACCCCATAATCAACACACAATACCCCATAATGACACACAATACCCCATAATCAACACACAATACCCCATAATCAACACACAATACCCCATAATGACACACAATACCCCATAATGACACACAATACCCCATAATGACACACAATACCCCATAAACAAACCTGTCACCCTGTCAATCCCAATGTCCCCAGGTGAGTCTACTGGGCTATGGAACTCTAGAGCAGCACATCAACAAACCTGTCACCCTGTCCGTCCGTCTGTCCCCAGGTGAGTCTGCTGGGCTATTGAACTCTAGAGCAGCACATCAACAAACCTACCACCCTGGTGTCAGCTATCAGCAGACTGTTCCCTGAGGAAGGATGCAACTATCAAGGTTTTAAACCGTTTGAGGGATGACCACCAAATACGCGGGATGACCACCAAATACGAGGGATGACCACCAAATGGTATAAAGTTTGGTATAAACTACTCATGTTAATTCTAATAGGTTACTAAATAAATGTGTATTAGCCCGTTGTTCTTCTCATTTTTTTTTACTAATTTATTTGCAAATTATGGTCGAAAATAAGTATTTGGTCAGTAGCAAAAGTTTAGCTCAATAATTTGTTATATACCCTTTGTTGGCAATGACAGAGGTCAAACGTTTTCTGTAAGTCTTCACAAGGTTTTCACACACTGTTGCTGGTATTTTGGCCCATTCCTCTATGCAGATCTCCTCTAGAGCAGTGATGTTTTGGGGCTGTTGCTTGGCAACACGGACTTTCAACTCCCTCCAAAGATTTTCTATGGGGTCGAGATCTGGAGACTGGCTAGGCCACTCCAGGACATTGAAATGCTTCTTACGAAGCCACTCCTTCGTTGCCTGGGTGGTGTGTTTGGGATCATTGTCATGCTGAAAGACCCAGCCACGTTTCATCTTCAATGCCCTTGCTGATGGAAGGAGGTTTTCACTCAAAATCTCACGATAGATGGCCCCATTCATTCTTTCCTTTACACGGATCAGTCGTCCTGGTCCCTTTGCAGAAAAACAGCCCCAAAGCATGATGTTTCCACCCCCATGCTTCACAGTAGGTATGGTGTTCTTTTGATGCAACTCAGCATTCTTTGTCCTCCCACCACAACGAGTTTTTCCCAAAAAGTTAGAATTTGGTTTCATCTGACCATATGACATTCTCCCAATCTTCTTCCTGATCATCCAAATGCTCTCTAGCAAACTTCAGACGGGCCTGGACATGTACTGGCTTAAGCAGGGGGACACATCTGGCACTGCAGGATCTGAGCCCCTGGCGGCGTAGTGTGTTACTGATGGTAGGCTTTGTTACTTTGGTCTCAGCTATCTGCAGGTCATTCACTAGGTCCCCCTGTGTGGTTCTGGGATTTTTGCTCACCGTTCTTGTGATCATTTTGACCCCACGGGGTGAGATCTTGCGTGGAGCCCCAGTTCGAGGGAGATTATCAGTTGTCTTGCATGTCTTCCATTTCCTAATAATTGCTCCCACAGTTGATTTCTTCAAACCAAGCTACTTACCTATTGCAGATGCAGTCTTCCCTGCCTGGTGCAGGTCTACCATTTTGTTTCTGGTGTCCTTTGACAGCTCTTTGGTCTTGGCCATAGTGGAGTTCGGAGTGTGACTGTTTGAGGTTGTGGACAGGTGTCTTTTATACTGATAACAAGTTCAAACAGGTGCCATTAATACAGGTAATACAGGAGTGGAGGACAGAGGAGCCTCTTTAAGAAGAAGTTACAGGTCTGTGAGAGCCAGAAATCTTGCTTGTTTGTAGGTGACCAAATACTTATTTTCCACCATAATTTGCAAATAAATTCATTAAAAATCCTACAATGTGATTTTCTGGATCGTTTTTCTTCTCATTTTGTCTGTCATAGTTGAAGTGTACCTATGATGAAAATTACAGGCCTCTCTCATCTTTTTAAGTGGGAGAACTTGCACAATTGGTGGCTGACTAAATACTTTTTTGCCCCACTGTATACCTCTCTCTGTCTCTCTCTCTCTCTTTCTCTCTCTATACCTCTCTCTCTATATATACCTCTCTCTCTCTCTCTCTCTCTCTCTCTCTCTCTCTATACCTCTCTCTCTCTCTCTCTCTATACCTCTCTCTCTCTATACCTCTCTCTATACCTCTCTCTCTACCTCTCTCTCTTCCTCTCTCTCTCTCTACCTCTCTCTCTCTAACTCTCTCTTTCTACCTCTCTCTCTCTACCTCTCTCTCTACCTCTCTCTCTACCTCTGAAAGCTCGGCTATGAAAAGCCAACTGGCATTTACTCCTGAGGTGCTGACTGGTTGCACACTCTACAACCACTGATTATTATTTGACCCTGCTGGTCATCTATGTTTCTACGTTTGAACATCTTGCCTTAATGGCAATGTACTCTTATAATCTCCACCCGGCACAGCCAGAAGAGGACTGGCCAACACTCAGAGTATGGGTCCTCTCTAGGTTTCTTCCTAGGTTCCTGCCAATCTAGGGAGTTTTTCCTAGCCACCGTGCTTCTACATCTGCATTGCTTGCTGTTTGGGGTTTTAAGCTGGGTTTCTGGATTAGCATTTTGTGACATCTGCTGATGTAAAAATGGGTTTTATAAATACATTTGATTGATTAATTGCTATTAAATGTCTACAAGACAGATAATGAGACTCGTGCTGTAGTCGAACGGAAGGTACCACTGAAGGCCCCAGTATTCAGTCAGGCAGCTTGAAGCAGATGTGTCACCATCCAGGCCCTTGTCACAGCACGCCTGATAGATTTCATCACCAACGACATGTTAGCATTTACTGCACATGTCGATGAACAATCCAAAAATTTGTTAATGTCAGTAGCTTGGCTAACATTGCTAATTAAACACATGTAAATGTAAATATGAGCCAAATTATGTTTATTTAAATTTTCTAGAAACCTAGCTAACATTAGCTACACTATAGTAGTGATGGTGGGAGTTGACTAGCTGACTTTCCAAATAGGGAGAGTGGTAATCAGTAATGTGTTGTATTGGATTTGCCCCAAACGTAACACTTTGTATTCAGAAACAAAAAGTGAATTCCATGCCACATTTGTTGCTGTATAACTTTAGTGCCTTGTTGCAAACAGGATGCATGTTTTGGAATATTTGTATTCTTTACAGGCTTCCTTCTTTTCACTCTGTCAATTAGGTTGGTATTGTGGAGTAACTACAATATTGTTGATCCATCCTCAGTTCCGGACTGTGGTAGGACGGACGCTCTGGACTGGTGACTGTAGCCAGATGCTCTGGACTGGTGACTGTAGCCTTACGCTCTGGACTGGGTACTGTCGCCTTACGCTCTGGACTGGGTACTGTCGCCGGACGCTCTGGACTGGGTACTGTAGCCGGACGCTCTGGTGCCTGGTGCGTGGTGCCGGTACTGGTGGTACTGGGCCGAGGACACGCACCTCAAGGCGAGTGCGGGGAGGAGGAACATGGCGTACTGGACTGCCGAGGCGCACTATAGACCTGGTACGTGGTGCCGGCACTGGTGGTACTGGGCCGAGGGGACGCACCTCTGGGCGAATGCGGGGAAGAGGAAATGGGCGTATTGGACTGTCAAGGCGCACTATAGGCCTGATGTGTGGTACCGGCTCTGCTGGTTGATTCACTGATGTGATCTTCCTGTCTGGGTTGGCGCCCCCCCCCCGGGTTGTGCCGTGGCGGAGGTCTTTGTGGGCTATACTCAGCCTTGTCTCAGGATGGTAAGTTGGTAGTTGAAGATATCCCTCTAGTGGTGTGGGGGCTGTGCTTTGGCAAAGTGGGTGGGGTTATATCCTTCCTGTTTGGCCCTGTCCGGGGGTGTCCTCGGATGGGGCCACAGTGACTCCTGACCCCTCCTGTCTCAGCCTCCAGTATTTATGCTGCAGTAGTTTATGTGTCGGGGGGCTAGGGTCAGTTTGTTATATCTGGAGTACTTCTCCTGTCCTATTCGGTGTCCTGTGTGAATCTAAGTGTGCGTTCTCTAATTCTCTCCTTCTCTCTTTCTCTCTCTCTCTCGGAGGACCTGAGCCCTAGGACCATGCCCCAGGACTACCTGACATGATGACTCCTTGCTGTCCCCAGTCCACCTGGCCGTGCTGCTGCTCCAGTTTCAACTGACCTGAGCCCTAGGACCATGCCCCAGGACTACCTGACATGATGACTCCTTGCTGTCCCCAGTCCACCCGACCGTGCTGCTGCTCCAGTTTCAACTGTTCTGCCTTATTATTATTCGACCATGCTGGTCATTTATGAACATTTGAACATCTTGGCCATGTTCTGTTATAATCTCCACCCGGCACAGCCAGAAGAGGACTGGTCACCCCACATAGCCTGGTTCCTCTCTAGGTTTCTTCCTAGGTTTTGGCCTTTCTAGGGAGTTTTTCCTAGCCACTGTGCTTCTACACCTGCATTGCTTGCTGTTTGGGGTTTTAGGCTGGGTTTCTGTACAGCACTTTGAGATATCAGCTGATGTACGAAGGGCTATATAAATACATTTGATTTGATTTGATTTTGGTACTGGGCCGAGTACATGCACCTCAAGGCGAGTGCGGGGAGGAGGAACAGGGCGTACTGGACTGCCGAGGCGCACTATAGGCCTGGTGTGTGGTACCGGTTCTGGTGGTACCGGGCTGAGAACACGCACCTCAGGATCAGTGCGAGAAGCAGGAACAGGACACACCGGGTTGTAAAGGTGTACCGGAGACCTGGTGTGTATAGCCGGCATCAAATCTTCCGGAACTTTAACACAAGTTTCAGGCTGAGTACGAGGAACTGACACAGGTGGCATCGGACAGCTAACACGCTCCTCAGGGCGAATGCCGTGCATACTACGCCAAACCAACAGCTCTCTCTCTTCACTCTCCTCCAATTTCATCAACAACTCCTCGAATGTCTCATAATCTCCCCTCCGTTCACTCTCCTCCAATCTGTCCAATAACTCCTCGACAATCTCAGACTCACCCCTCAACTTCGCCGACTGCTCCAAGTTCCCCCCCAATAAATTTTTGGGGCTGCCTCTCAGGCTGTGCTGCCTCCAGCTCTGCCTTGGGGCGATGATATTCCCCTGGTTGTGCCCAGGGTCCATCGCCATCCAGAAATTCCTCCCAAGTCCATGAGGCCTGCGATCGCTGCTGCTGCCTTTTACCACGCTGCTTGGTCCTTTTATGGTGGGTTATTCGGTCACATTCGTCGCATGGACGAGACCAAAGTGCAGCGTGATTAGAATACATACTTTTTTAATGAAGATGAAGAACACTGAACAAACTATGCAAAACAACAAACCGAACGTGAAGCTATAATAATACTAGTGCAGACACAGGCAACTAGACAGTAAAAAAACACATACATCACCCATGTCACACCCTGACCTAACCAAAACAATAAAGAAAACAAAGAATACTAAGGTCAGGGCGTGACACCATTGGTCTCATTCTGAAATCCCTGAGTGGTTTCTTTCCTCTCCGGCAACTGAGTTAGGAAGGACGCCTGTATCTTTGTAGTGACGGTGTATTGATATACTATCCAAAGTGTAATTAATAACTTCACCATGCTCCTAGGGATATACAATGTTTGCTATTTTTTATATTTTTATCCACTTACCAATAGGTTCCCGTCTTTGTGGTTGAATATGTGTTTGAAATTCACTGCTTGACTGAGGGGCCATACAAATAATTGTATGTGTGTGGTATAGAGATAAGGTGGTCATTCAGAAGTCATTTTAAGCACTGTTATTGCACACAAAGTACAGTAGGTCCATACAACTTATCATGTGACTTGTTAACCTATTTGTACTCCTGAACTTATTTAGACGGGAGTTTAATTTGTAAACATTTTATAAAAACAGAATTCCACTTTGACACTATGGGGTATTGTGTGTCGGCCAGTAGCAAAACACCTTAATTTAATCCATTTTTATATTCAGGCTGTAACACAACAAAATGTGGGAAAAGTCAAGGGGTGTGAATACTTTCTGAAGACACTGTATTTGGTCACAACTGTAGGTACACAAGGCCTTCATCCGTTTATCTTCCTCTGTGCATTTCATGTGTCAAATGGTGCAACGGTTTAGAGATGATTAACTCATCTCATAAACAACAGTTCCAAATATCTCTAGATTTCATTTGAATTGATAAGTAAACATGCTGAAATGATGCCTATTTCTGGTGATTTCAAATAGTGGGATGGGGATTATTGTACTGTATATACATACACAGGACTGCTAAATGTCATCGGGTTGCCAGTTCTTAGTTGTTTGTAGCAATTTTCCTGATGTTTTCCCCTCTATTTGAACTGCAGTGTGTGGTACAGCAAGCATGTTTTCACCCTTAAGTTCAAAAGTAGCTTTGGAATAATAACTGAATACACAATCTGCACATCTATCTCTCCAACCTAATCTGCATGTTATACCACATAACAAAACTATCCATTTGGGAACTTATTGTTTGGGTAAAATGTAGGGGTGGAAGAAATACCAAATTGTCACACTTGAGTAAAAGTAAAGATACCTTGATAGAAAGTTTCTTAAGTAAGTAAAAGTGAAAAGTCACCCAGTAAAATACTACTTGAGTAAAAGTATTTGGTGGTTTTAAATGTACTTAAGTATTAAAAGTAAATGGAATTGCTAAAATATACTTAAGTATCAAAAGTAAAAGTATATATATATATTTTTTTTTTTAAATCCCTGTTTTTTACATTTACGGATAGCCAGGGGCATGCTCCAACACTCACACATCATTTACAAACTAAGTATTTGTGTTTCGTGAGTCCATCAGATAAGAAGCAGTAGGGATGACCAGGGATGTTCTCTTGATTAGTTTGTGAATTGGACAATTTCCCTGTCCTGCTAAACATTCAAAATGTAATGAGTACTTTTGGGAGATGTATGGAGTAAAAAGTACATAATTTTCTTTAGGAATGTAGTGAAGTAAAAGTAAACATTGTAAAAAATATACATGGTAAAGTAAAGTACACATACCCCAAAAAACAATTTAAGTAAAACTTTAAAGTATTTTTACTTAAGTACTTTACAGTGACAAAATATACATATTTTGGCCATTTCTGACAGCAGTTTGACGTTCAGAGTTTTAAAATGTAATTGAAAAGGCACAGTAAACACAGAACATCACTAGAGCATCAGAATTGAATGCTAAATAGTATCTAATGTTGGAAAAAAACTCTGTAATTGTTTCGGAGTCTAAGAAAAATATCTTATTAAACTTCAGGAACTCAACCTTGGGCCACACACTAAATTGCAGGTAAAAAATAAGGCTGCTTTAAAGGCACAGATAGGATCACCTAACTCCCTACTCAGAAAAGGAAAGTATTTTTTGAAAATGTAAGAAATCATTGATCAAGCTTTTGTCTGCAAAATTTGTCGGTGGACTTGATTGCCTGACATGCCAAGTGGATGTGGTATGCACTCCACCGCAGCCCCAGGTACTCAGTCAATCAGCAGCTGCCACCTTTAATGAAACACCAGAGCAATCCAGGGCTGTACTTATGTTGGATGTGTTCGTTTTGAACTGCCTCGGGTGGGTGGAGATTTAACCCTAAAGGGTTAGTGTGAGATTCTGTCAATTACCCAGAGTCACAGGAATTCGTGGATACCATTTGAATGTCTCATGCTAGCAGTAACTGTAGACTTTCAGCCATTGCACTAACGCTAGTTAGCATTTGCTTGCAAAGTTAACTCCAACTTCCTTCAAAATGTCCTTTTTAGGACCAATGGAATGGTCTAAACTGAAGTATATAAACTCCGCCTACCTGGGGCACAGGGCATCGCGAAACAAACGCCCCGAATATAAGTATAGGCATTGGATGGTGTTTCACTGGATTTAATGTAATATGGATCAAATTGGTCTGGGACATTCGATTCTAAGCTTAATTACAGTTCACAGGTTAACCGGCACAGCTGGAAAATCCCCTTTCCTCTTTCAACATTCACTCCAGTGTTAATTTGCTAAATTGTAAATACTTTGCTACAATGGCCTATTTATTTCCTTACCTCCTCACGCAATTTGCAAATACAGTATATATATTTTTCTATTGTGTTTTTGACTGTACTTTTGTTTATCCCAGATGTAACTCTGTGTTGTTGTTTTTTGTCACACTGCTTTGCTTTATCTTGGCCAGGTCGCAGTTGTAAATGAGAACTTGATTAAATAAAGGTAAAATGACATTTTCAAAAATATATATTTTTTTTAAAGAAACTGCCAGAAACAGTGTTTCCAGACTGTGTATGAAATATGTTTACTATAATTACATACAATATGAGTGAAATAGTTTTCCTTCCAAAAAAATGGCAGTTAAGTATGCTAAAATGCAGCTTTTCTGTGTTGGAATGTTGTGAGCGTACCCCAACAACAGAATGGTGTGAGCATATACCGGTTATAAAAAATATTCACGTAAGTAGACCGGCTGATTGGCCAACTCATCCTCCTCAGGGAGATGACATCATGTTCTATGAGGAAATAGCAAGCATTTTTTTAAACGGCCTGTTTGAGATACACATTTGAGGTGGGGTTTTTGAAGTGCTTCTTCTCCAATGTATGCTTTGGCCACAAATACGAGCATAGGACGAGTCAACAGCGCTATTTGGTTATGAGTTGAAAGGACTCTCAGGTACTTTTGTAAACTTGTTAACCAGTAGTTCTGAAAGTAGTGCTCAGAAGCAAAAAGTGGTCCCCCGAAAGTTGGGTACTACGTTACTTATATTTATTTATTTATTTTATTTATTTTACCTTTATTTAACCAGGTAGGCCAGTTGAGAACACCTTTATTTAACCAGGTAGGCAAGTTGAGAACAAGTTCTCATTTACAATTGCGACCTGGCCAAGATAAAGCAAAGCAGTTCGACAGATACAACGACACAGAGTTACACATGGAGTAAAACAAACATACAGTCAATAATACAGTATAAACAAGTCTATATACAATGTGAGCAAATGAGGTGAGAAGGGAGGTAAAGGCAAAAAAAGGCCATGGTGGCAAGGTAAATACAATATAGCAAGTAAAACACTGGAATGGTAGTTTTGCAATGGAAGAATGTGCAAAGTAGAAATAAAAATAATGGGGTGCAAAGGAGCAAAATAAATAAATAAATTAAATACAGTTGGGAAAGAGGTAGTTGTTTGGGCTAAATTATAGGTGGGCTATGTACAGGTGCAGTAATCTGTGAGCTGCTCTGACAGTTGGTGCTTAAAGCTAGTGAGGGAGATAAGTGTTTCCAGTTTCAGAGATTTTTGTAGTTCGTTCCAGTCATTGGCAGCAGAGAACTGGAAAGAGAGGCGGCCAAAGAAAGAATTGGTTTTGGGGGTGACTAGAGAGATATACCTGCTGGAGCGTGTGCTACAGGTGGGAGATGCTATGGTGACCAGCGAGCTGAGATAAGGGGGGACTTTACCTAGCAGGGTCTTGTAGATGACATGGAGCCAGTGGGTTTGGCGACGAGTATGAAGCGAGGGCCAGCCAACGAGAGCGTACAGGTCGCAATGGTGGGTAGTATATGGGGCTTTGGTGACAAAACGGATTGCACTGTGATAGACTGCATCCAATTTGTTGAGTAGGGTATTGGAGGCTATTATATGCAGATATGTGACCACGTCAATGCTCTCTCTCTCGCTCTGCTGTGGGGGCATCATGTGACTCTTGCCGGCTGTCACTCATATGGCGAGAGGCTGAAGCTCCTTGGTTGAACTCGAATTGTTAGGGGGCAGGCCCACGCGTGGCAAAATGTAAGGAATTTGGTGGAGCACAGCGTCCAGAAAAAAGGTTTCGACTGAGGGATTCCGTGACTAATTGAAGACTTTAATTCTGCTCATATGTTCTGCATGTATGAACTACACATTGACACGTCCTCCCCAAAAGCGGGAGGTTTAAAAAAAAGAATAAAAAGAGTCAACGTTCCAGAGCATTTTCACTATGCAGTTACTTTAAATACATTTTTATTAAGGGGGAAAAACAAAACTCAATTTAATTGCACCTATTTTGTAACAACTCAAAGCATTTTATTGCTCTTTAAATAATTTAATTTAAACTCCACTCTGTGAAGACAGCCTGGTACAGCTGGGAGATCTGTGCATAATTCGCCCAATGAGTGGGAGGACCTGTTTCACTGTGAAATGTTGTTGTGGGGCATTACATCATCTGCTACTGAAATACAAAAAAACAATAATTGTGGGGACTGTAGTCAACATGTCACACCAGCGACAACCGCTCTTGATCTCCTTCACACAGTCCTCCAGTTTTGAAGGACCTCCCCATTGGAGTCTCACTAAATAAATATACATACTTGCATTGAGCCCAATGGATCCAGAACAATGTACTAGCCAATTATGTTCTACATCAGGTCTGGATGTGAACACCTTTGAAGTTGCAGCCTCAAATGACTGTTGGTTTCCTGTCATCTATTTTTAATCAAAGTTGAAGAGGTCATACGCAGTATGCGTTTCCTGTTAAAGTATTGCTTTTTATGAAAAGTTTGAGGTTTTAATGAGGGCACGCACAGTATGACGCTGTTCTTTATGTCCTCTTCCTACCTCACCATCTTCACAGACAGACTTTCTGAGACATTGTCCTCCTAAACCAGGCTACACAATAAGCCTAAGGACTCTTATGTGGAACAATTGTACAAAGCATAAATAATTTTGGCTGAAAACATAAAACATAAGGTGGGTTGGAGTTTCTAACTCTACAGGCAATAGTGACATATTGGCAAGTCATTTAACTGTCTACTGGGCCACTATGTAACACAGGTTGTCAAGCAGTCATTTAACTGTCTACTGGGCCACTATGTAACACAGGTTGTCAAGCAGTCATTTAACTGTCTACTGGGCCACTATGTAACACAGGTAGTCAAGCAGTCATTTAACTGTCTACTGGGCCACTATGTAACACAGGTTGTCAAGCAGTCATTTAACTGTCTACTGGGCCACTATGTAACACAGGTTGTCAAGCACTCATTTAACTGTCTACTGGGCCACTATGTAACACAGGTTGTCAAGCAGTCATTTAACCGTCTACTGGGCCACTATGTAACACAGGTTGTCAAGCAGTTATTTAACTGTCTACAGGATACACAACTTCTACTATCCTGACGCTAGCAGGATACACTATTAGTACTATCATGACACACTACTACTATCATGACACACTACTACTATCATGACACACTACTACTATCATGACACTAGCAGGAAACACTACTACTACTATCCTGACGCTAGCACAATACACTACTACTATCCTGACACTAGCAGGATACACTATTAGTACTATCATGACACACTACTACTATCATGACACTAGCAGAAAACACTACTACTACTATCCTGACACCTGCAGGATGCTCTACTACTGCTATCCTGACACTAGTAGGATATACTCTATTAGTACTATCCTGACACACTACTACCATCATGACACACTACTACTCTCATGACACACTACGACTATCATAACACACTACTATCATGACACACTACTTCTATCATGACACACTACTACTATCATGACACACTACTACTATCCTGACACACTACTGCTATCGACACTACTACTATCATGACACACTACTACTATCATGACACACTACTTCTATCATGACACACTACTTCTATCATGACACACTACTACTATCATGACACTAGCAGGAAACACTACTACTACTATCCTGACATCTGCAGGATGCTCTACTACTGCTATCCTGACACTAGTAGGATATACACTATTAGTACTATCCTGACACACTACTACTATCATGACACACTACTACTATCATGACACACTACTACTATCATGACACACTACTACTATCATGACACACTACTAGCAGGATCCACACCCCATGGCACTAAAGTGACATGCAAAATGGAAATATTTACTCATCCTCTGGTAAATCAACAGTCTATACCACTATATCAACAGACCCCACCCCCCCCCCCACCCCCCACCCCCTCCATGCTCTTACAGTTTAAGCCCAGCAGTACTATGAAAATTGTCTTCAACTGTCTTTAATCTCAGAGGAGCCCTCCTCTGACACCTTTTTATCATCACATGTCAGGCAAGGTACTATTTTAGATGAGGATCTGCAATGAACTCCACCTGAAATATCCCTACAATGCCCCATAGACGGGCACTACAGTGAAGTGACAATTACATTGTGGGAATTGACATTCCCCTCGCCTAAAATCCTCTCGAGATCCGACTGGAAATCATTACATGAATGGGTCACCCTCTTCATTATCCCCATAATGACCTCATTCAAAATGGCCAGCCTTCCCTTAGCGGCGGGATCATGATATAATCTTCAGTTTAATTAGATGACCCCCAGAGATGGCCGTTATGTTGAGGACAATGACTGGGCTCCTGCTTATTGTTCATGGCCGGTTGTAAAGACTCATCACAATGGATTCCAGGGAAGCCATTAAATGAAAGAGAGAGAAAAGCTATTGGTAAGGAGCTTCTGAGTACAGCACCAATACATTGTAAATTAGGTATTGGAATGTACCCTGTATAGGGTGTGGTATTAAATGACCCTGTATAGGGTGTGGTATTAACTGACCCTGTATAGGGTGTGGAATTAACTGACCCTGTTTATAGTATGGTATTAACTGACCCTGTATATAGTGTGGTATTAAATGACCCTGTATATAGTGTGGTATTAGCTGACCCTGTATAGGGTGTGGTATTAACTGACCCTGTATAGAGTGTGGTATTAACTGACCCTGTTTATAGTATGGTATTAACTGACCCTGTATATAGTATGGTATTAACTGACCCTGTTTATAGTATGGTATTAACTGACCCTGTATAGGGTGTGGTATTAACTGACCCTGTTTATAGTATGGTATTAACTGACCCTGTATATAGTGTGGTATTAACTGACCCTGTATAGAGTGTGGTATTAACTGACCCTGTATATAGTATGGTAGTAACTGACCCTGTATATAGTATGGTATTAACTGACCCTGTATATAGTGTGGTATTAACTGACCCTGTATAGAGTGTGGTATTAACTGACCCTGTTTATAGAGTGTGGTATTAACTGACCCTGTTTATAGTATGGTATTAACTGACCCTGTATAGAGTATGGTATTAAATGACCCTGTATATAGTGTGGTATTAGCTGACCCTGTATAGGGTGTGGTATTAACTGACCCTGTATAGAGTGTGGTATTAACTGACCCTGTTTATAGTATGGTATTAACTGACCCTGTATATAGTATGGTATTAACTGACCCTGTATATAGTATGGTATTAACTGACCCTGTATATAATATGGTACCGGAACTGACCCTGTATAGGGTGTGGTATTAACTGACCCTGTATATAATATGGTATTAACTGACCCTGTATATATTGTGGTATTAACTGACCCTGTATAGGGTGTGGTATTAACTGACCCTGTATATAGTATGGTATTAACTGACCCTGTATATAGTATGGCATTAACTGACCCTGTATATAGTATGGCATTAACTGACCCTGTATATAATATGGTACCGGAACTGACCCTGTATAGGGTGTGGTATTAACTGACCCTGTATATAATATGGTATTAACTGACCCTGTATATATTATGGTATTAACTGACCCTGTATAGGGTGTGGTATTAACTGACCCTGTATATAGTATGGTATTAACTGACCCTGTATATAGTATGGTATTAACTGACCCTGTATATAGTGTGGTATTAACTGACCCTGTATATAATATGGTATTAACTGACCCTGTATATAGTGTGGTATTAACTGACCCTGTATATAGTATGGTATTAACTGACCCTGTATATAGTATGGCATTAACTGACCCTGTATATAATATGGTACCGGAACTGACCCTGTATAGGGTGTGGTATTAACTGACCCTGTATATAATATGGTATTAACTGACCCTGTATATATTGTGGTATTAACTGAACCTGTATAGGGTGTGGTATTAACTGACCCTGTATATAATATGGTATTAACTGACCCTGTATATATTGTGGTATTAACTGAACCTGTATATAGTGTGGTATTAACTGACCCTGTATATAGTGTGGTATTAACTGACCCTGTATAGAGTGTGGTATTAACTGACCCTGTATATAGTGTGGTATTAACTGACCCTGTATATAGTATGGTATTAACTGACCCTGTAAATTGTGTGGTATTAACTGACCCTGTTTATAGTATGCTTACTTACAGTTGAAGTCGGAACTTTACATACACTTAGATTGGAGTCATTAAAACTTGTTTTACACTAAGTTGAGTGCCTCAGTGCCTCAGACCAGAGGACATTTCTCCAAAAAGTTTGATCTTTGTCCCCATGTGCAGTTGCAAACCGTAGTCTGTCTTTTTTATGGCGGTTTCGGAGCAGTGGCTGCTTCTTTGCTGAGCGGCCTTTCAGGTTATGTCGATGTAGGACTCGTTTTACTGTGGATATAGATACTTTTCTACCTGTGTCCTCCAGCATCTTCACAAGGTCCTTTGCTGCTGTTCTGGGATTGATTTGCACTTTTTGCACCAAAGTACGTTCATCTCTAGGAGACAGAATGCATCTCCTTCCTGAGGTGTATGACAGCTGCGTGGTCCTATGGTGTTTATACTTGCATACTATTGATTATTCAGATGAACGTGCATTTGGAATTTGCTCCCAAGGATGAACCAGACTTGTGGAGGTCTACAATGTTTTTTTCTGAGGTCTTGGCTGATTTCTTTAGATTTTCCCATGATGTCAAGCAAAGAGGCACTGAGTTTGAAGGTAGGCCTTGAAATAAATCCACAGGTACACCTCCATTTGACTCAAATTATATCAATTAGCCTATCAGAAGCTTCTAAAGCCATGACATCATTTTCTGGAATTTTCCAAGCTGTTTAAAGGCACAATCAACTTAGTGTATGTAAACCTCTGACCCATTGGAATTGTGATATAGTGAATTATAAGTGAAATAATCTGTCTGTAAACCATTGTTGGAAAAATGACTTGTGTCATGCACAAAGTAGATGTCTTAACCGATTTCCCAAAACTATAGTTTGTTAAACAATACATTTGTGGAGTGGTTGAAAAACGAGTTTCAATGACAGCAACCTAAGTGTTTGTAAACTTCCAACTTCAACTTTACTTATTGTGTTCTTCATATTTCATCTTATTTATCGTGTTTTTTTTTCTATCATTACATTGTTGAGTTTTGAGTTTGAAGTGCTTGCAACATTAAAAACGTGAAACTTGAAACAGTAAGGAGTCTGAAAAACAATAGAGAACGAGAATGAGAATGAACCTTTTCAACACTCAGGTCAAGTTCATGATTTTGTGTTTCTAACTGGGCATAATGTACTTGACTACTGCATGTGAAATACATTTCTGTACACCATGGCGTATGGCATAATACCAACTAAACATAATACCAACTAAACATAATACCAACTAAACTTAATACCAACTAAACTTAATACCAACTAAACATAATACCAACTAAACATAATACCAACTAAACTTAATACCAACTAAACTTAATACCAACTAAACATAATACCAACTAAACATAATACCAACTAAACTTAACACCAACTAAACTTAATACCAAGTAAACATAATACCAACTAAACATACTACCAACTAAACTTAATACCAACTAAACTTAATACCAACTAAACTTAATACCAACTAAACTTAATACCAACTAAACATAATACCGACTAAACATACTACCAACTAAACTTAATACCAAGTAAACATAATACCAACTAAACTTAATACCAACTAAACATAATACCAACTAAACTTAATACCAACTAAACTTAATACCAACTAAACATAATACCAACTAAACATAATACCAACTAAACATAATACCAACTAAACATAATACCAACTAAACTTAATACCAACTAAACTTAATACCAACTAAACATAATACCAACTAAACATAATACCAACTAAACATAATACCAACTAAACATAATACCAACTAAACATAATACCAACTAAACTTAATACCAACTAAACTTAATACCAACTAAACATAATACCAACTAAACATAATACCAACTAAACTTAACACCAACTAAACTTAATACCAAGTAAACATAATACCAACTAAACATACTACCAACTAAACTTAATACCAACTAAACTTAATACCAACTAAACTTAATACCAACTAAACTTAATACCAACTAAACATAATACCGACTAAACATACTACCAACTAAACTTAATACCAAGTAAACATAATACCAACTAAACTTAACACCAACTAAACTTAATACCAACTAAACTTAATACCAAGTAAACATAATACCAACTAAACTTAATACCAACTAAACTTAATACCAACTAAACATAATACCAACTAAACTTAATACCAACTAAACTTAATACCAAGTAAGCATAATACCAACTAAACTTAATACCAACTAAACTTAATACCAACTAAACTTAATACCAAGTAAGCATAATACCAACTAAACTTAATACCAACTAAACTTAATACCAACTAAACTTAATACCAACTAAACATAATACCAACTAAACTTAATACCAACTAAACATAATACCAACTAAACTTAATACCAACTAAACTTAATACCAACTAAACTTAATACCAACTAAACTTAATACCAACAAAACTTTGAATATATCTGTGTGCATTGCTGAGAGAAACGAGCAACAAGGAACATTTGGTAATATACTTTGTACAAAGAAAACAACAATTGGGAAACAAGATCTTAAAGGAGACATACTGTTTCTAAAATGGAGCACCTCCAATTCTAATGTAATGTAATTCAAACTAGCAGTGACCACCTGTTTATCTATACAAAATAAAAAAAGAAAGATGTGACAAGTGTTAAAAGCACACAATTTAGCATACATTACATATCCTAAACATGCAAGAACCCCATCAGGGTGAATAAATTACCCATAAAACCCCTGGAGCTGACGCTGAGGCCCATGTCTATTGTTTGGCTTGTGATTATCAAACCCACTCATGTTCTATTCTAGCAACATTAGCCTGTTAAATCATAGCATGTCCCACAGACACACGCTCAGTGACAACAGCTAGGTATGTTAATGATATACTTTCTCTGCCATTGGGCAATGCCATGGTAATTTGCGTGCCGTACTACTCGACTTTCCCAATCTCGCGTCGCAGAGTCAGTCATCGCGGAGGCTAATTTGTTTTGAAGCTATACTTAGTCAAATATCCACTTCGCTATGGGGGCTGGCCGTGCCTGTCCCTCCATTGTCAGAGCACATATGGAACCAGAGAGGAGATGTGATGCAGAGGCAGGGGCTTAGAGTCTGAACAGTATGGGTCTCATTGGATTGCTGCTACTGTAATCCACCCTCCTCTATGAGAAAAGCCACTGACAAGTGTGCTGATGAGGGAGAAATAAAGTCCCCGTGTGATAGGATAGCCGAAGACAATAATGACAATATGGGCAAATAATACACTCTGACTAAGAAAACGTGATTTGATTTGTCTGCTAAATGACAAAAACGTTAATGCACATTATTTTATGAACTCATGTTTCCATTAGTATGTACAGCACCATAACCATGCGTCACATGTCATTTTTTTTCTCTCTCTTTCTCTCTCTCTCTCTCTGTGTGGTCCATATGAATGAAATACATATATTTTCATATAAGATAAAGTCAACGTATACATTGGAGTTATTCCCCACACTTCCTGTAAAGCAGCACTGTCATTATCTAAAAAAAGAGTTGCGGAAGTCATTTTGTTTCTGGCTCTGTAAACACACCATGAAAATTAAACGATGAAATGACTAGTGCCGTCTTTCACAGTGGGTTTAAAGGGCCATTGTGAAGTTATTGCATTCAATTTAAAATGGGAGAATGATTCATTAGAATTCCGTTTCTAAAGCACGAGGAGCATTGGAAAATGTAATGAGGGTCTTAGGTTGCAGGCCCATTTTGCACATTAACCTTCATGCTTACAAAAAAAAAAAATGTAAGATGTTAATTCTGTGCGTTAATGAAATGTTGTAGGGCTGATGGTGGACTTACTTAACATGGGCCTCTTATCAAATCAAATCAAATTTTATTAGTCACATGCGCCGAATACAACAGGTGTAGTAGACCTTACAGTGAAATGTTTACTTACGAGCCGCTAACCGACAGTGTTGTTTAAAAAAAATACAGATAAGAATTGGAAGGGAAGCATGCCTTTTTAGATTATCATATGCTGATAGATTGGTGGATTTTATTTGACAGTTTACAACAACAAAACATATATACAGTACATACATGTTATAACTTGTCAATAAAGTCAATAACTCATTTCCATTGTGCTCCTGTCATGTGCATGGTGCAATACATAACATACAGAGCCTTCAGAAAGTATTCACACTCCTTGACTTATTCCACATTTTGTTGTGTTACAGACTGAATTTCAAATTGATTCAATTGAGATTTCGTGTCACTGGCCTACACACAATACCCCATAATGTCTAAGTGGAATTATGTTTTTAGGAATGTTTACAAATGATTTTAAAAAAAATGAAAGGCTGAAATGTGTTGAGTCAATAAGTATTCAACCCCTTTGTCTTGGCAAGACTAAATAAGTTCAGGAGTAAACATTTGCTTCACAAGTCACATAATAAGTTGCATGGACAGTGTGCAATAATAGTGTTTAACATGGTTTTTGAATGACTACCTCATCGCTGTACCCCACGCATACAATTATCTGTAAGGTCCATCGGTCGAGCAGTGCATTTCAAACACAGATTCAACCACAAATACCAGGGAAGTTTTCCATTTTATTGCAAAGAAGGGCACCTATTGGTATATGGAGATTTTTTTATTTAAAGCAGACATTGAATATCCCTTTGGTGCTCAAGTTATTAATTAGAATTTGAATGGTGTATCAATAGACCCAGTTACTACAAAGATACAGGCGTCCTTCCTAACTCAGTTGCCGGAGAGGAAAGAAACGGATCAGAGATTTCACCATGAGGCCAATGGTGACTTTCAAACAGTTACAGAGTTTAATGGCTGTGATAATTGAGAATGGATCAACAACATTGTAGTTACTCCACAATACTAACCTAATTGACAGATTGAACAGAAGGAAGCCTGTACAGAATACAAATATTCCAAAACTTGCATCATGTTTGCAACATGGCACTAAAATAATGCTGCAAAAAAGGTGGCAAAGCCATTCACTTTTTGTCCTGAAAACAAAGTGTTATGTTTGGAAATCCTATACAAAACATTACTGAGCACCCCTCTCCATTTTTTTCAAGCATAGTGGTGTCTGTATTAGGAGTATGATTATAATCGGACTGGGGAGTTTTTCGGGATAAAAAAAATCAGTTGCTTTCCAACAGACACAGGGAAATAAATTCCCAATTAAATTAATTTCAATCCCACTTTGTAATGCAACCAAATGTGAAGAAATATCAAGGGGTTGACTACTTATGCCCACTGTAAAGTATGGAGTTTTTTACCCACTGTGTTTTAACTATCAGAGATCAGGACATTGTATTTCCACTACTCAGTTCTTCTCAGCCCATCGCACCTATCTTCGTAGACCAACCCTCTATTGATTTCCATCTGCCATATATGTTTCAACTGGGATGTTTTTACATGAATTTTGAACCTTTCTAATCTCATAGTATTCATAGATTTTAAATTAAATATATATTTTATATTTTTTGCTAACGGTATTATTGTACTGCTAATTGATTGACTATGGCTTTCCAAATCTCCCAACAGTGCTATTTGTAGGGTTCATTTTAGGTGAATGTTGTGATTTTCCAGACACTCCTGAACCTGTGACCAGAAACAAGCTACATGGGGTGTAAGACCAGAATAAATGATTGAATAATTCTGTCTCTTCGTGCTGAGCTAAGATGGTTGTATGCCCCATATACACTGTGTACAAAACATTAAGAAAACCTTCCAAATAATAAGTTGTACTCCCCCTTTGCCTTCAGAACAGCCTCAACTGCCACTTTCGATTGTACAAGTTGTCGAAAGCGTTCCACAGGGATACAGGCCCATGTTGACGCCAATGTTTCCCACAGTTGTGTCAAGTTGGCTGGATGTCCTTTGGGTGGTTGGCCATTCTTGATACACACGGGAAACTGTTGAGTGTGGAAAACCCAGCAGAGTTGAAGTATCTTGACACTAACCGGTGCACCTGGCACCTACTACCATACTCCGTTCAAAGGCACCTAAATATTTTATCTAGCCCATTCACCCTCTGAATGGCACACATACACAAGTGGATTATAGCTTTCACCTGGATTCACCTGGTCAGTCTATGTCAGGGGAAAATCAGGTGTCCTTTAATGTGTTGTACACTCAGTGAAAATATTTAGTCTTGCTCATTAACCCTCCGAACGGCACACATACCCACTCCATGTCTCAGATGTCTCTTCTCAGCTATTTTTCAAGCACAATATGTTTTTATCTGCAAGTTCCAGTTTAGAAAAAGTGTATAAAACCTATTGGAAAGTGTATCTCCACCCCCCTCAATCTCCACCCCTACCCCCGTGAGAGAGGCAACTGTGTTTGATAGTTTGTCTGCTTGCTTGCCTTTTCTATTGGCCGTAATACTGTGTACAATATCTCATTGAAAACAGAGACGCATAGTTTCCCTGGACACCAATGGATGCCGCTGAGGGGAGGACGACTCGTAATAACGGCCGGAAACAGAGCAAATGGAATGTCATCAAACACCTGGAAACCACGGAAACCACGTGTTGGATGTATTTGATACCATTCCACTGATTCTGCTCCAGTCATTACCACGAGCCCGTCTTCCCCAATGAAGCTGTGTTGCAGACATACACCATCATCAAACATCAGATAGTAAACAATATACAAAACACACAGCATAAATAATATACACGGTCATATGTTTACTTACCATGAAGCTCAGCACTGCAGTCAACAAAATCCTGTTTGTCAAATGCACCCGTTTAAAAAATGCACTTGAGAACAATGGAATATTTTGGTGTTTACTTTTCAGACCGAATAATAGTGTTGTTACCAAAAGACGACCGACTCAATAGCGAGGATTTGAATATCTGACAGAAAAATTTGCAAACGCACACCACTCCTGACTTCAGAGGCCGCCTCTGCATCATTTGCTTAATGTTACTGGCACCTAAAAGAGCTCCCACTTCAAGAAGCTGAGCCTTTATACAGAAAGCACTAACCACCCCAGAAGAAGCTGAGCCTTTTTACAAGAATCACTAACCACCCCAGAAGAAGCTGAGCCTTTATACAGAAAGCACTAACCACCCAGAAGAAGCTGAGACTTTATACAGAAAGCACTAACCACCCAGAAGAAGCTGAGCCTTTTTACAAGAATCACTAACCACCCCAGAAGAAGCTGAGACTTTATACAGAAAGCACTAACCACCCCAGAAGAAGCTGAGCCTTTATACAAGAATCACTAACCACCCCAGAAGAAGCTGAGACTTTATACAGAAAGCACTAACCACCCCAGAAGAAGCTGAGCCTTTATACAAGAATCACTAACCACCCCAGAAGAAGCTGAGCCTTTATACAGAAAGCACTAACCACCCCAGAAGAAGCTGAGCCTTTATACAAGAATCACTAACCACCCCAGAAGAAGCTGAGCCTTTATACAAGAATCACTAACCACCCCAGAAGAAGCTGAGCCTTTTTACAGAAAGCACTAACCACCCCAGAAGAAGCTGAGCCTTTATACAGAAAGCACTAACCACCCCAGAAGAAGCTGAGCCTTTATACAGAAAGCACTAACCACCCCAGAAGAAGCTGAGCTTTTATACAGAAAGCACTAACCACCCCAGAAGAAGCTGAGACTTTATACAGAAAGCACTAACCACCCCAGAAGAAGCTGAGCCTTTATACAGAAAGCACTAACCACCCCAGAAGAAGCTGAGACTTTATACAAGAATCACTAACCACCCCAGAAGAAGCTGAGACTTTATACAGAAAGCACTAACCACCCAGAAGAAGCTGAGACTTTATACAGAAAGCACTAACCACCCCAGAAGAAGCTGAGACTTTATACAGAAAGCACTAACCACCCAGAAGAAGCTGAGCCTTTATACAGAAAGCACTAACCACCCCAGAAGAAGCTGAGACTTTATACAGAAAGCACTAACCACCCCAGAAGAAGCTGAGACTTTATACAGAAAGCACTAACCACCCAGAAGAAGCTGAGCCTTTATACAGGAAGCACTAACCGGATGCTGACTATAGAAACTTTGCAGGTTGCCATGTCTGTGCTAAATTATTTCACAGCCATTACAACATCCACTAACGAGGGTGTCATTTCAGATTGCGAGAGAGGCCGTGTTTAATCAAAAACATCTAGGCATAGTCGACATGCATGCATCAAGTGAGATCGACAGTTGGAGAGGAGCTTGTTAGATGTCA
This sequence comes from Oncorhynchus mykiss, assembly GCF_013265735.2. Classification (NCBI taxonomy): domain Eukaryota; kingdom Metazoa; phylum Chordata; class Actinopteri; order Salmoniformes; family Salmonidae; genus Oncorhynchus; species Oncorhynchus mykiss. The sequence goes on from NC_048575.1 coordinate 6,935,436, forward strand.
GTGTTCTTCATTTCCCGGTCCCATTGACCCTATGGAATGTACTATTTACTGTATCTGAAGGCCATTAGTCATCGCTGCTTGTGACCGAGCTACAGTCACTACTTTCAGTTTCAAGTGTGTGTGACTATGACTCACTAACTTCACACTGCTAAAAATGAATTAACAAAGGCTAAATTTCACCTATTCTATAAACAATATGTTACACATTCACAAGAATATACCTGCACTGCCATCTCTGCTTGTTAGTGGTTGTTGGCCATCTAGCTGTAGAGTGCGGGGCGGAAACAGCAGAATGATTTAGCTAGGTCATCTGTAGAGGTTCACTGTAGTCAATGAATAGCATTCTCACATAGGTGTTCCTTTTGTCCAGGTGGGAAAGGGCAGTGTGGAGTGCAATAGAGATTGCATCATCTGTGGATCTGTTGGGGCGGTATGCAAATTGGAGTGGGTCTAGTGTTTCTGGGATGATGATGTTCATGTAAGCCATAACCAGCCTTTCAAAGCACTTCATGGCTACAGACGTGTGCTTCGGGTCAGTAGTCATTTAGGCAGGTTACCTTAATGTTCTTGGGCACAGGCACTATGGCTTAAAACATGTTGCTATTACAGATTCAGACAGGGAGAGAATGAAAATGTCAGTGAAGACACTTGCCAGTTGGTCAGTGCATGCTCGCAGTACACGTCCTGGTAATCCGTCTGGCCCTGCAGCCTCGTGACCTGTCTAAAGGTCTTACTCACATCGGCTGCGATACAGCTGGTGCTCTCATGTATGTTTCAGTGTTATTTGCCTCAAAGCGAGCATAGAAGTAGTTTAGCTTGTCTGGTAGGCACGTGTAACTGAGCAGCTCTCCACTGTGCTTCCCTTTGAGGACTGTAATGGTTTGCAACCCCTGACAAATCTGATGAGCGTCAGAGCCAGTGTAGTACGACTCAATCTTAGACCTGTATTGACGCTTTGCCTGTTTGATGGTTCGTCGGAGGGCACAGTGGGATTTCTTCTAAGCTTCCGGGTTAGAGTCCAGCTCCTTGAAAACCTGTAATCCATGGTTTCTGGTTGGGGTATGTACGTACCCTCACTGTGGGAACGACATCATCGATGCACTTATTGATGAAGCCAATGACCGATGTGGTGTAATGCTATTTGAGGAATCCCGGAACATGTAGCATGTCTGTGCTAGTAAAACAGTCCTGTAGCTCAGCATCTGCTTCATCTGACCACTTTTTTTATTGATCTAGTCACTGGTGTTTCCTGCTTTAATTTTTGCTTGTAAGCAGGAATCAGGAGGATAGAATTATGGTCAGACTAATTACAGCCCTTTATTGAGCTTAATTGAGACATCACTCCTCTCATTTTAAAGTTTAATATATTTATTTCACCTTTATTTAACCAGGTAGGCCAGTTGAGAACACCTTTATTTAACCAGGTAGGCCAGTTGAGAACACCTTTATTTAACCAGGTAGGCCAGTTGAGAACACGTTCTCATTTACAACTGCGACCTGGCCAAGATTAAGCAAAGCAGTGGAACTGTCACGCCCTGACCTTGGTTATCTTTGTTTTCTTTATTATTTTGGTTAGGTCAGGGTTTGTTGTGTTTTGCCTTGTCTAGGGTTTTTGTATGTTTATGGGATTGTTAACTAGTCTAGGTGTTTTGTATGTCTATGGTTGCCTAGATTGGTTCTCAATTAGAGGCAGCTGCTTATCGTTGTCTCTGATTGGGAACCATATTTAGGCAGCCATATTCCTTGGGTAATTTGTGGGTGATTGTTTATGTTTAGTTGCCTGTGTCAGCACTATTAGCTATATAGCGTCGCGTTTGTTGATTTTGTATAGTTCGTTCAGTGTTCTTCCTTCATTAAAGAAGATGTGTTCAAATCACGCTGTGCCTTGGTCTCATCGCTATATAACGAACGTTACAGCGACAAAATCAACAACACAGAGTCACACATGGAATAAACAAAACATAAAATAACACAATGGAACAAGTATATGTACAGTGTGTGCAAATGCAGTAAGATTAGCGAGGTAATGCAATAAAAAGGCCATAGAGCCAAAATATTTACAATATAGCATTAACACTGGAGTGATAGATGTGCAGATGATGATGTGCAAGTAGAGATACTGGGGTGCAAAAGAGGAATGCAGTAACTGATCGGTGTTTGCCGTCTCTTTAAATGGTGTTTGGTTGCTGAGGCTGAATTCCAAGGACACACAACCATGTAACTCACTGGCCTTTGATCGCTGCGGTGGATGTAGTTCGCTGTTTACCGTGTGATCTAAAGCTTTGAACAGGTAAACAGGAGACCAGATAACGATGATAGTACAGTAGCCAGAATACATACTGTAGCCAAGTGTATTGCTTCACAAGACTTGTGAGTCATAAGGGCACAGTATTGTAGGTATGGGTAGAAGAGCTGAAGTCAATAACCACTGACACAAATTTTGGTACAGACCTATTAAAAAAAACGCATATCAAACATGTTCCTCCCCTCAAAGTGTCCTTGACCTGCTCTTGACCCCAATTCAACCACCACATCCACCACAACGGAGAAATTAACGAGATCAGTTCAATTGTCTGATTATAATTTCGATTGAAAAAAAACAAAAAAAATCAACCTTATTTATTTGTCAGCTACAGAGACTCTCTGCTTGATTAGCAGATAACTCCCGTCAAGATGCACTTGATTAGTGAATGCTGTGGAGTTTCTTCCCCATCCAGGATGTTATGTTGATTCGGCTGATGAGCCTTAATCACGTGTTCTTTAATCAATGTGCTTGGGGGCAAAAATAGCACAAAGCAGTGATAGATAGTCTGGTATTGGAAGAGGCTTCCCTACTGAAGTGATAGGTTATGAAACCATAAGGTGCAGAATTAAATGGAATACAATTATCAGGGAACACATATATTTCACTGGCAAATACACAAATACAGCAACTGTCACGCAGGTTAAAACCTGATGTAACATCAAATTAACATAAATGTTTAGGTTGATTTTTGAATTGAGTTGCCAACCAATTTGGGTGTGGTTTCAATGCATCCTACGGCAGTGTTTAGAGGTAAGCTAATGAACGAATTCGCTTGTGGATTTAACATCTCTAACGCAGTTCCACCCCCCCCCCCCCACCCCCGACACCGCCAAAATAACCACTCTGCGGATGTCGGCTGGCGCGGATCTGATAGTTTCTGTTTTAACCTAGGGCTAGATTCTGAGACAGGAACTGTGTACATTGATTTCTTTTTAGCAAATTTAAAAAGGAAAAATCCATTAATTTTACATTTGTAATAAATGTAATAAAACCATTGATAGAACGTTGATTGAACGAGTTATTGCCTCGTTGGGATTTTCTTCTTCTCTTGTATGAGGAAGTTCAAATGAGGGTACACGACCTGTCATACCGGTTCCTTACATGTTTCCTTACATGTTTCCTCACATGTTTCCTTACATGTTTCCTCACATGTTTCCTTACATGTTTCCTCACATGTTTCCTTACATGTTTCCTTACATGTTTCCTCATGTTTCCTTACATGTTTCCTGACATGTTTCCTTACATGTTTCCTTACATGTTTCCTTACATGCTTCCTTACATGTTTCCTTACATGTTTCCTCACATGTTTCCTTACATGTTTCCTTACATGTTTCCCTACATGTTTCCTCACATGTTTCCTTACATGTTTCCTTACATGTTTCCTCACATGTTTCCTTACATGTTTCCTTACATGTTTCCTTACATGTTTCCTTACATGTTTTATTTTAAGCTCATTAAAGTTCAACAAGGAAACTGGCTCTGAGAGTCAGAGTTTATTTTGTGGTATAGTGCATTGTAGTAAGCATTAGATCAGCGTTTTCCAAACTTGGTCCTGGGGACCCCAAGTGGTGCACATTTCGGTTTTTGCCCTAGAAAGTTGATTAAAATAATCAGCTAATCATCATGCTCTGTATTGTTGTATGTGTCAAACTGCTTTGCTTTATTCTTGGCCAGTTCGCAGTTGTAAATGAGAACTTGTTCTCAACTAGCCTACTTGGTTAAATTAAGGTGAAATAAAATCAATCAAATAAAAAAGCCTTGACTATTTGCATCAGCTGAGTAGCGCTAGAGCAAAAACACCCACCTCTCGGGGTCCCCAGAACCGAGTTTGGGAAACGCTGCATTAGATACACATCTCTACATATTGATATAGACAACTACAATTCTGAAGATTCGCATACTTGATTTGAATTCTTGAAAATACAACTGTATATGCAGAGATCAAAAGTTCAGGGTCTCCACATATAGACACAGAAGACATGATGTCCACATCTAAACAGAGCCACTGCTCATCTTGTCATCAAAAAGCAGAGCAAGGGAACGGCTCTCACAGTACAAGTATGGCCATTCATGTGCATAGCTAGAACTGGAAAACTGCCTTTAG